>NW_027043402.1:0-115178 GCF_036013475.1 Columba livia | reverse complement strand
TAAAGAAAAAAGAAAGAAAGAAGAAAGAAAGTAGTAAGAAAGAAGTAAGAAAGAATGAAGAAAGAACGATTAAAGAAAGAAGAAAGAAAGAAGAAAGACAGAAGAAAGAATAAAGAAGGAAGAAAGAAGTAAGAAAAAAGTAAGAAAGAAGTAAGAAAGAAAGAAGAATAAAGAAAGAAGAAAGAAACAAGAAAGGAAGAAGAAAGAAAGAAGAAAGAAAGAAGAAAGAAGAAAAAGAAGAAAGAAAGAAGTAAGAAAGAAGTAAGAAAGAAGTAAGAAAGAGGTAAGAAAGAAGTAAGAAGAAGTAAGAAAGAAGAAAGGAAGAAGAAAGGAAGAAGAAAGGAAGAAAGAAGAAATAAAGAACGAAGAAAGAAAGAAGAAAGAAAGAATAAAGAAAGAATGCTGAAAGAAAGAAAGAAAGATAGAGAAAGAAAGAAGTAAGAAAGAAGTAAGAAAGAAAGAATAATGAAAGAAGAAAGAAGGAAAGAAGAAAGAAAGAAAGAAAGAAGAAAGAAGAAGAAAGAAAGAATGCTGAAAGAAAGAAAGAAAGATAGAAGAAAGAAAGAAGTAAGAAAGAAGTAAGAAAGAAAGAATAATGAAAGAAGAAAGAAGGAAAGAAGAAAGAAAGAAAGAAAGAAGAAAGAAAGAAGAAAGAAAGAATGCTGAAAGAAAGAAAGAAAGATAGAAGAAAGAAAGAAGTAAGAAAGAAGTAAGAAAGAAAGAATAATGAAAGAAGAAAGAAGGAAAGAAGAAAGAAAGAAAGAAAGAAGAAAGAAAGAAGAAAGAAACAAAGAAGAAAGAAAGAAAGAAAGAAAGAGGAAAGTAAGAAGAAAGAAAGAAGCAAGAAAGAAAGAAAGAGGAAAGAAAGAAAGAAGAAAGAAAGAAGAAAGAAAGGGAAAGAAAGAAGAAAGAAAGAAGAAAGAAAGGGAAAGAAAGAAGAAAGAAGAAAAAAGAAGAAAGAGAGAAGAAAGAAAGAAAGAAGAATGTAATAAGAAAGAAAGAAGAAAGAAAGAAAAAAGAAAGAAGAAAGAAGAAAGAAAGAAAGAAGAAAGAAGAAAAAGAAGAAGAAAGAAGTAAGAAAGAAATAAGAAAGAGGTAAGAAAGAAGTAAGAAAGAAGTAAGAAAGAAAGAAGAAAGGAAGAAGAAAGGAAGAAGAAAGGAAGAAAGAAGAAACAAAGAACGAAGAAAGAAAGAAGAAAGAAAGAAGAAAGAAAGAAGAAAGAAAGAAAGAAGAAAGAAAGAAAGAAGAAGAAGAAGAAGAAAGAAAGAAGAAAGAAAGAGGAAAGAAACAAAGAAGAAAGAAAGAAAGAAAAAAGAAAGAAAGAAAGAAGAAAGGAAGAATGAAGAAAGAAAGGAAGAAGAAAGAAAGAAGAAAGAAAGAAAGAAGAAAGAAAGCAGAAAGAAAGAGGAAAGAAAGAAGTAAAAGAAAGAAGAAAGGAGAGAAGAGGAAGAAGAAAGGAAGAAAGAAGACGAAGAAAGAAAGAAGAAAGAGAGAAGAAAGAAAGAAGAAAGAGAGAAGAAAGAAAGAAGAAAGAAAGTTAGAAAGAAAGAAGAAAGAAAGAAAGAAGAAAGAAGTAAGAAAGAAGAAAGAAAGAAGAAAGAAAGATGTTAGAAAGAAAGAAGAAAGAAAGAAGAAGAAAGAAAGAAGTAAGAAAGATCTAAGAAAGAATGAAGAAAGAAAGAAGAAAGAAAAAGAAAGAAAGAAGAAAGAAATAAGAAAGAAAGAGAGAGAAAGAAAGTAAGAAGAAAGGAAGAATGAAGAAAGAAAGAAAGAAGAAATAAAGAGAAAGAAACAAAGAAGAAAGAAAGAAAGTAAGAAGAAAGAAAGAAAGAGAGAAAGAAAGAAAGAAAGAAGAAAGAAAGAAGAAAGAAAGAAGAAAGAGAAAGAAAGAAGCAAGAAAGAAAGAATAAAGAAAGAAGAGAGAAAGGAGAAAGGGAAGAAGAAAGGAAGAAGAAGGAGAAGAAAGAAAGAGGAAAGAAAGAAGAAAGGAAGAAGAAAGAAAGAACGAAGAATGGAAGAAGAAGAAAGAGGAAAGTAAGAAGAAAGAGAAAGTAAGAAAGAAAGAAAAAAGAAACAAAGAAGTAAGAAGAAAGAAAGAAGCAAGAAAGAAGAAAGAAGAAGAAAGGAGAAAGAAAGAAGAAAGAAAGAAAGAAGAAAGAAGAAGAAAGAAAAGAGAAAGAAAGAAGAAAGCAGACACAAAAGAAGGAAGAAAGAAGAAATAAGAAGAAAGGAAGAAGAAAGGAAGAAGAAATGAAGCATAAGAAAGAAGAAGAAAGAAGAAGAAAGAAGAAAGAAGAAAAAGAAGAAAGAAAAGTAAGAAAGAAGTAAGAAAGAGGTAAGAAAGAAGTAAGAAAGAAGTAAGAAAGAAGAAGAAAGGAAGAAGAAAGGAAGAAGAAAGGAAGAAAGAAGAAATAAAGAACGAAGAAAGGAGAAGAAAGAAAGAAGAAAGAAAGAAGAAAGAAAGAAGAAAGAAAGAATGCTGAAAGAAAGAAAGAAAGAAAGAAGAAAGAAAGAAGTAGAAAGAAGTAAGGAAGAAAGAAGAAATAAAGAAGAAAGAAAGAAGAAGAAAGAAGAATGAAAGAAGAAAGAAGGAAAGAAGAAAGAAAGAAAGAAGAAAGTAAGAAGAAAGAAAGAAGCAAGAAAGAAAGAAAGAAGAAAGAAGAAAAAGAAAGAAAGAAGAAAGAAATGAGAAAGAAAGAAGAAAGAAGAAAAAAGAAGAAAGAAAGAGGAAAGAAAGAAAGAAGAAAGGAAGAATGAAGAAAGAAAGAAAGAAGAAAGAAAAAGGAAAGAAACAGAAGAAAGAAAGAAAGAAAAAAGAAGAAAGAAGAAAGGAAGAATGAAGAAAGAAAGAAAGAAGAAAGAAAGAGGAAAGAAACAAAGAAGAAAGAAAGAAAGAAGAGAGAAAGAAGAAAGAAAGAAAGAAGAAAGAATGAAGAAAGAATGAAGAAATAAAGAAGAAAGAAAGAAGAAAGAAGAAAGAAAGAGGAAAGAAAGAAAGAAGGGAAGAATGAAGAAAGAAGAAAGAAGAAAAAAAGAGGAAAGGAACAAAGAAGAAAGAAAGAAGAAACAAAGAAGAAAGAAAGAAGAAAGAAAGAAGAAAGAAAGAAGAAAGAAAGAAGAAAGAAAGAAGAAAGAAAGAAGAAAGAAAGAAAGAAGAAAGAAAGAAAGAAGAAAGGAGAATGAAGAAAGACAGAAAGAAGAAAGAAAGAGGAAAGAAACAAAGAAGAAAGAAGAAAGAAAGAAGAAAGGAAGAAGAAAGGAAGAAGAAAGGAAGAAAGAAGAAAGAAAGCAGAAAGAAAGAGGAAAGAAAGAAGAAAGAAGAAAGAAAGAGAAAGGAAGAAGAAAGAAATAAGAAAGAAAGAAAGAAGAAAAAAGCAGAAAGAAAGAGGAAAGAAGGAAGTAAGAAAGAAGTAAGAAGAAAGAAGTAAGAAAGAAAGAAGAAGGAAGAAGAAAGGAAGAAGAAAGGAAGAAAGAACGAAGAAAGAAAGAAGAAAGAGAGAAGAAAGAAGAAAGAAAGATGTTAGAAAGAAAGAAAGAAGAAAGAAAGAAGAAAGAAGTAAGAAATATGTAAGAAAGAATGAAGAAAGAAAGAAGAAAGAAAGAAGAATGAAAGAAGAATAAAGAAGAAAGAAAGAAAGAAGAAAGAAGGAGAAAAGAAACAAAGAAGAAAGAAAGAAAGAAAAAGAAAGAAAGAAGAAAGAAAGAAGAAAGAAGAAAGAAAGAAGCAAGAAAGAAAGAAGAAAGAAAGAAGAGAGAAAGGAGAAGGTAGAAGAAAGATAGAAGAAAGAAGAAGAAAGAAAGAGGAAAGAAGAGAAGGAAGAAGAAAGGAAGAAGAAAGAAAGAAAGAAGAAAGAAGAAGAAAGAAAGAGGAAAGAAAGAAGAAAGAAGAAGGAAGAAGAAAGAAAAAAGAAAGAAGGAAGAAGAAAGTAGTAAGAAAGAAGTAAGAAGAAAGAAGAAACGAAGTAGAAAGGAAGAAGAAAGAAGAAAGAAGAAAGAAAGAACGAAGAAAGAACGAAGAAAGAAAGAAGAAAGAAAGGAGAAAGAAAGAAGAAAGAAGAAAAAAAGAGAAAGAAAGAAGAAAGAAAGAAGAAAGAAAGAAGAAAGACAGAAGAAAGGAAGAAGAAAGGAAGAAGAAATGAAAAATAAGGAAAGGAGAAAGAAAGAAGAAAGAAAGAAGAAAGAATCAAGAAAGAAAGAAGTAAGAAAGATGTAAGAAAGAATGAGGAAAGAAAGAAGAAAGAAAGAAGAAAGAAAGAAGAAAGAAAGAAGAAAGAAAGAAGAAATAACGGAAGAAGAATGTAATAAGAAAGAAAGAAGAAAGAAAGAAGAGAGAAGAAAGAAAGAAGAAAGAAAGAAAGAAGAAAGAAAGAAGAAAGAAAGAAGAAAGGAAGAAGAAAGGAAGAAGAAATGAAGAATAAAGAAAGGAGAAAGAAAGAAGAAATAAAGAGAAAGAAAGAATGATGAAGAAAGAAAGAAGAAAGAAAGAAAAAGGAAGAAGTAAGGAAGAAACAAGAAATAAGAAGAAAGAAAGAAGAAAGAAGAAGAAAGAAAGAAGAAAGAAGGAAAGAAGAAAGAAAGAAAGAAAGAAGAAAGAAAAAAGAAGAAAGAAAGAAAGAAGAAAGAAAGAAGAATGTAAGAAGAAAGAAGAAAGAAAGAAGCAAGAAAGAAAGAAAGAAGAAAGAAGAAAGAAAGAAGAAAGAAAGAAAGAAGAAAGAAAGAAGAAAGAAAGGAGAAAGAAGAAGCAAGAAAGAAGAAGGAAAGAAAGAAGAATGAAGAAAGAAGAAGAAAAGGAAGAAGAAAGAAAGAAGAAAGAAAGAAGAAAGAAGAAGAAAGAAAGAAAGAAAGCAGATTGAAAGAAAGAAGAAAGGAAGAATGAAGAACGAAAGAAGAAGAAAGAAGAGGAAAGAACAAACAAGAAAGAAAGAAAGAAAGAAAGAAGAAAGAAAGAAAGAAGAAGAAAGAGAAGAAAGAAGAAAGAAGAAGAAGAAGAAAGAAGAAAGAAAGAAGGAAGAATGAAGAAAGAAAGAAAGAAGTAAGAAGTAGAAAGAAAGAAGAAAGAAAGAAGAAGAAAGCAAAGAAAGAAGAAGAAGAAAGACGAAAGAAAGAAAGAAGAAAGAAAGAAGAATGAAAGAAGAAGAAAGAAAGAAGAAAGAAAGAAGAGAATAAGGAGAAGATAGAAGAAAGAAGAAAGAAAGAAGAAAGAAATAAGAAGAAAGAAGAAAGAAAGAAGAAAGGAAGAAGAAAGGAAGAAGAAAGGAAGAATAAAGAAAGAGAAGAAAGAAGAAGAAAGAAGAAGAAGAAAGAAGAAAGAAAGAAGAAGAAAGAAGAAAGAAGGAAAGAAGAAAGAAAGAAAGAAAGAAGAAAGAAAAAAAGAGAAAGAAAGAAAGAAGAAAGAAAGAAGAAGTAAGAAGAAAGAAGAAAGAAAGAAGCAAGAAAGAAAGAAAGAAGAAAGAAGAAAGAAAGAAGAAAGAAAGAAAGAAGAAAGAAAGAAGAAAGAAAGGAGAAAGAAAGAAGCAAGAAAGAAGAAGGAAAGAAAGAAGAATGAAGAAAGAAAGAAGAAAGGAAGAAGAAAGAAAGAAGAAAGAAGAAGAAAGAAAAGAAGAAAGAAAGAAAGAAAGAAGATTGAAAGAAAGAAGAAAGGGAAGAATGAAGAACGAAAGAAGAAGAAAGAAAGAGGAAGAAACAAAGAAAGAAAGAAAGAAAGAAAGAAGAAAGAAGAAAGAAGAAGAAAGAAAGAAGAAAGAAAGAAGAAAGAAAGAAGAAAGAAGAAAGAAGAAAGAAGAAAGGAAGAATGAAGAAAGAAAGAAGAAGTAAGAAGTAGAAGAAAGAAGAAAGAAAGAAGAAGAAAGAAAGAAAGAAGAAAGAAGAAAGACGAAAGAAAGAAAGAAGAAAGAAAGAAGAATGAAAGAAGAAAGAAAGAAAGAAGAAGAAAGAAGAGAATAAGGAGAAAGATAGAAGAAAGAAGAAAGAAAGAAGAAAGAAATAAGAAAGAAGAGAAAGAAAGAAGAAAGGAAGAAGAAAGGAAGAAGAAAGGAAGAATAAAGAAAGAAGAAAGAAAGAAAGAAGAAAGAAAGAAGAAAGAAAGAAGAAAGAAAAAAGAAGAAAGAAGAAAAGAAAGAAGAAAGAAATAAAGAAGAAAGAAAGAAGAAAGAAAGAAGAAAGGAAGAAGAAAGAAGAAGAAAGAAAGAAAGAAGAAAGAAAGAAGAAAGAAGAAGTGAAGAAGAAAGAAAAGAAGAAGAAAGAAGAAGAAAGTAGTAAGAAAGAAGTAAGAAAGAAAGAAGAAAGGAGTAGAAAGGAAGAAGAAAGGAAGAAAGAAGTAAGAAAGAATGAAGAAAGAAAGAATAAAGAAAGAAGAAAGAAAGAAAGTAGTAAGAAAGAAGTAAGAAAGAAGAAGAAAGGAAGTAGAAAGGAAGAAGAAAGGAAGTAGAAAGGAAGAAAAGAAAGAAAGAAGAAAGAACTAAGAGGACGAAAGAAGTAAGAAAAAAGTTAAGAAAGAAGTAAAAAAGAAAGAAGAATAAAGAAAGAAGAAGAAACAAGAAAGAAAGAAGAAACAAAGAAGAAAGAAAGAATAAAGAAAGAAAGAAAGAAGAAAGAAAGAAGAAAGAAAGAAGAAAGAAAGAAGAAAGAAAGAAGAAGAAAGAAGAAGAAAGCAAGAAAGAAGAAGTAAGAAGAAGAAAGAAGAAGAAAGAAGCAAGAAAGAAGAGAAAGAAGAAAGAAAGAAGAAAGAAAGAAGAAAGAAAGAAGAAAGAAAGAAGAAAGAAAGAAGAAAGAAAGAAAGAGAAGAAAGAGAGAGAAAGATAGAAGAAATAAAGAAGAAAGAAAGAAGGAAGAAAGAAAGAAGAAAGAAGAAGTAAGAAAGAAGAAAGGAAGAAGAAAGGAAGAAGAAAGAAAGAAAGAAGAAAGAAAGAATAAAGAAAGAAAGAAGAAAGAAAGAAAAAGAAAGAAGAAACAAAGAAGAAAGAAAGAAGAAATAAAGAAGAAAGAAAGGAGAAAGAAAGAAGAAAGAAGAAAGAAATATGAAAGAAGTAAGAAAGAGAGAAGTAAGAAAGAAAGAAGAAAGAAAGAAGAAAGAAGAAAGATAGAGGAAAGAAAAAGAAAGAAGGAAAGAAGAAAGAAAGAAGAAAGAAAGAAGAAAGAAAGAAGAAAGAAAGAAGAAAGAAAGAAAGAAAGAACAAAGAAAGAAGAAAGAAAGAAGAAAGAAAAAAGAAAGAAAGAAGAAAGAAAGAAGAAATAAAGAAGAAAGAAAGGAGAAAGAAAGAAAGAAGAAAGAAAGAAGAAAGAAAGAAGAAGAAAGAAGAAGAACGAAAGAAGAAAGAAAGAAGAAAGAAGAAAGACAGAGAAAGACAAAAAGAAGAAGAAAGAAAGAAGAAAGAAAGAAGAAAGAAAGAAGAAAGAAAGAAGAAAGAAAGAAATAAAGAACAAAGACAAGAAGAAAGAAAGAAGAAAGAAAGAAGAAAGAAAGAAATAAAGAACAAAGAAAGAAGAAAGAAAGGAGAAAGAAAGAAGAAAGAAAGGAGAAAGAAAGAAGAAAGAAATACGAAAGAAGTAAGAAAGACAGAAGTAAGAAAGAAAGAAGAAAGAAAGATAGCAGTAAGAAAGAGGAAAGAAAGAAGAAGAAGAAAGAAGGAGAAAGAAGAAAGAAGAAAAAAAGAAGAAAGAAAGAAGAAAGAAAGAAGAAAGAAATAAGAAAGGAAGAAGAATGGAGAAGAAATGAAGAATAAAGAAAGAAGAAATGAAGAATAAAGAAAGAAGAAGAAAGAAGAAAGAAAGAAGAAAGAAAGAAGAAAGAAGAAGAAAGGAAGAAGAAAGGAAAAATAAAGAAAGAAGAAAGAAAGAAGAAAGAAAGAAGAAGACAGAAAGAAGAAAGAATGAAGAAAGAAAGAAGAAATAAAGAAGAAAGAAAGAAGAACGAAAGAAGAAAGAAAGAAAGAAGAAAGAAAGAAGAAGAAAGAAGAAAGAAAGGAAGAAGAAAGAAAGAAGAAAGGAAGAAGAAAGGAAGAAGAAAGGAAGAAGAAGGAAGAATAAAGAAAGAAGAAAGGAGAAGAAAGAAAGAAGAAAGAAAGAAGAAGAAAGAAGAAAGAAGAAAGACAGAGGAAAGAAAGTAAATAAGAAGAAAGGAAGAATGAAGAAAGAAAGAAGAAGGAATAAGAGAAAAGAAACAAAGAAGAAAGAAAGAAAGAAAGAAAGAAAGAGAGAAAGAAAGAAAGAAAGAAGAATAAAAGAGAAGGAAAGAAGAAAGAAGAAAGAAAGAAGCAAGAAAGAAAGAAGAAAGAAAGAAGAGAGAAAGGAGAAAGATAGAAGAAAGATAGAAGAAGAAAGAAGAAAGAAAGAGGAAAGAAAGGAGAAAGGAAGAGAAAGAAAGAAAGAAGAACGAAAGAAGAAAGAAAGAGGAAGAATGAAGAAAGAAGAAAGGAAGAAGAAAGAAAGAAGAAAGAAAGAAGAAAGAAAGTAGTAAGAAAGAAGTAAGAAAGAATGAAGAAAGGAAGTAGAAAGAGAAGAAGAAGGAAGAAGAAAAAGAAAGAAGAAAGAAAGAGGAAAGAAAGAAGTAAGAAGAAAAGAAAGAAGAAAGAAGAAAGAAAGAAGTAAGAAAGAAGTAAGAAAGAATAAGGAAAGAAAGAATAAAAAAAAGGAAGAAAGAAAAGAAATAAAGAAGGAAGAAGAAGTAAGAAAAAAGTAAGAAAGAAGTAAGAAAGAAGAAGAATAAAGAAATAAGAAAGAAACAAGAAAGAAAGAAGAAATAAGACAAAAGAAAGAGAAAGAAAGAAGGAAGAAGAAAGAAATAAGAAAGAAAGAAAGAAAGAAGAAAGGAAGAATGAAGAAAGAAGAAGAAGAAATAAAGAGAAAAGAAACAAAGAAGAAAGAAGAAAGAAAGAAGAAAGAAAGTAGAAAGAAAGAAGAAAGAAGAAAGAATAAAGAAGAAAGAAAGAAGCAAGAAAGAAGAAGGAAAGAAAGAAGAAAGAAGCAAGAAAGAAGAAAGAAAGAAAGAAGAAAGAAAAAGAGAGAAAGGAGAAAGATAGAAGAAAGATAGAAGAAAGAAAGAAGAAAGAAGAGGAAGAAAGAAGAAAGGAAGAAGAAAGGAAGAAGAAGAAAGAAAGAAGAAAGAAAGAGGAAAGAAAGAAGAAAGAAGTAAGGAAGAAGAAAGAAAGAAGAAAGAAAGAAGTAAGAAAGATGTAAGAAAGAATGAAGAAATAAAGAAGAAAGAAAGTAGTAAGAAAGGAATAAGAAAGAATGAAGAAAGGAAGAATAAAGGAAGAAAGAGAAAGAAAGAAAGAAGAAGAAAGACAGAAGAAAGAAAGACGAATGAAACAAAGAAGAAACAAAGAAAGAAAGAAGAAAGAAATAAGAAAGAAAGGAGAAAGAACGAAAGAAGAAAGAAGAAGAAAGAAGAAGAAGAAAGAAAGAAAGAAAGAAAAATAAAGAAGAAAGAAAGAAAAAAGAAAGAAGAAGAAGAAAGAAATATGAAAGAAGTAAGAAAGAAAGAAGTAAGAAAGAAAGAAGAAAGGAAGAAATAAAGAAAAGAAAGAATGAAGAAGGAAGAATGAGAAGAAGAAAGAAAGAAGAAAGAAAGAGGAAAGAAACAAAGAAGAAAGAAAGAAGAAAGAAGAAGAAAGAAGAAAGAAAGAGAAAGAAAGAAGCAAGTAGAAGAAAAAGAAGAAGAAGAAAGAAAGAAGAAAGAAAGAAGAAGAAAGAAGAGAGAAAGAAGAAAGAAAGAAGAAAGGAAGAAGAAAGGAAGAAGAAAGGAAGAAGAAAGAAAGAAAAAAAGAAAGAAGAAAGAAGAAAGATAGAAGAAAGAAAAAGAAAGAAGGAAAGAAGAAAGAAGAAAGAAAGAAAGAAGAAAGAAAGAGGAAGAAAGAAGAAAGAAAGAAAGAAGAAAGAAAGAAGAAAGAAAGAAAGAAGAAGATAGAAGAAAGAAAAAAGAAGGAAGGAAGATGAAGAAAGATGAAAGAAAGAAGAAAGAAACAAGAAGAAAGAAGAAAGAAGAAGAAAGATGAAACAAAGAAGAAAGAAAGAAAGAAGAAAGAAAGAAGTAAGAAAGAAGTAAGAAAGGAGAAAGAAAGAAGAAGAAGATTAGAAATATGAAAGAAGTAAGAAAGAGAGGAGTAGAAAGAAAGAAGAAAGAAACAAAGCAGAAAGAAAGAGGAAAGAAAGAAGAAGAAGAAAGAAAGGAGAAAGAAAGAAGAAAGTAGAAAAAAAGAAAGAAAGAAAAAAGAAAGAAAGAAAGAAGAAAGAAAGAAGAAAGAAAGAAAGAAGAAAGAAAGAAGAAAGAAGAAGAAAGGAAGAAGAAAGGAAGAAGAAAGGAAGAATAAAGAAAGAAGAAAGGAAGAAGAAGAAAGAAGAAAGAAAGAAGAAAGAAGAAAGATAGAGGAAGAAAAAGAAAGAAGGAAAGAAGAAAGAAAGACGAAAGAAAGAAGAAATAAGACAGAAAGAAGAAGAAAGAAAGAAAGAAGAAAGAAGAAAGAAAGAAGAAAGAAAAGAAAAAGAAGAAAGAGAAAAGAAAGAAGAAAGAAAGAAGAAAGAAAGAAGAAAGAAAGAAGAAAGAAAGAAGAAATAAAGAAGAAAGAAAGGAGAAAGAAAGAAGAAAGAAGAAAGAAATATGAAAGAAGTAAGAAAGACAGAAGTAAGAAAGAAAGAAGAAAGAAAGAAGCAGAAAGAAAGAGGAAAGAAAGAAGAAAGAAGAAAGAAAGGAGAAAGAAAGAAGAAAGTAGAAAAAAAGAAGAAAGAAAGAAGAAAGAAAGAAGAAAGAAATAAGAAAGGAAGAAGAAAGGAAGAAGAAATGAAGAATAAAGAAGAAGAAATGAAGAATAAAGAAAGAAGAAAGAAAGAAGAAAGAAAGAAGAAAGAAAGAAGAAAGAAGAATGAAAGAAAGAAAGAAGAAAGAAAGAAAGAAGAAAGGAAGAAATGAAGAAAGAAAGAAAGAAGAAAGAAAGAAACAAGAAAGAAGAAAGAAGAAAGAAGAAATAAGAAGAAGAAAGAAGAAATAAAGAAGAAAGAAAGAAGAAAGAAAGAAAGAAGAAGAAAGAAGAAAGAAAGGAAGAAGAAAGAAAAAAGAAAGAAAGAAGAAAGGAAGAAGAAGGAAGAAGAAAGGAAGAATAAAGAAAGAAGAAAGGAAGAAGAAAGAAGAAGAAAAAAAGAAGAAAGAAAGAAGAAAGAAGAAAGACAGAGGAAAGAAAAAAGAAAGAAGAAAGAAAGAAAGAAGAAAGAAAGAAGAAAGAAAGAAGAAAGCAAGAAAGAAAGAACAAAGAAGAAGAAAGAAAGAAGAAAGAACGAATGAAGAAAGAAAGAAGAAAGAAAAGAAGAAAGAAAGAAGAAAGAAAGAAGAAAGAAAGTAGAAATAAACAAGAAAGAAAGGAGAAAGAAAGAAGAAAGAAGAAAGAAATACGAAAGAAGTAAGAAAGACAGAAGTAAGAAAGAAAGAAGAAAGAAAGATAGCAGAAAGAAAGAGGAAAGAAAGAAGAAAGAAGAAAGAAAGGAGAAAGAAAGAAGAAAGAAGAAAAAAGAAGAAAGAAAGAAGAAAGAAAGAAGAAAGGAAGAAGAAGGAAGAAGAAATGAAGAATAAAGAAAGAAGAAATGAAGAATAAAGAAAGAAGAATAAGAAGAAAGAAAGAAGAAAGAAAGAAGAAAGAAAGAAGAAAGAAAGAAGAAAAGAAGAAGAAAGGAAGAAGAAAGGAAGAATAAAGAAAGAAGAAAGAAAGAAGAAGAAAGAAGAAAGAAAGAAAGAAGAAAGAATGAAGAAAGAAAGAAGAAATAAAGAAGAAAGAAAGAAGAACGAAGAGAAAAGAAAGAAGAAAGAAAGAAGAAAGAAAGAAAGAAGAAAGAAGAAAGAAGAAAGAAAGAAAGAAGAAAGAAAGAAAGAAGAAAGAAGAGGGAGAGAAAGGAGAAAGATAGAAGAAAGAAAGAGGAAAGAAAGAAAGAAGAAACTAAGATAGAAGAAAGAAAAAAGAAAGAAGGAAAGAAGAAAGAAAGGAGAAAGAAGAAGAAGAAAGAAAGAAGAAAGAAGAAAGAAACAAGAAAGAAAGAAGAAAGAAGAAAGAAGAAAGAAAGAAGAAAGATAGAAGAAAGAAAAAAGAAAGAAGGAAAGAAGAAAGAAAGAAGAAAGAAAGAAAGAAGAAAGATAGAAGAAAGAAAAAAGAAAGAAGGAAGATGAAAGAAAGATGAAAGAAAGAAGAAAGAAGAAGAAAGAAAGAAGAAAGGAAGAAGAAAGAAAGAAGAAAGTAAGAAGAAAGAAAGAAAGAAGAAAGAAAGAAGAAAGGAAGAAGAAAGGAAGAAGAAAGAAAGAAGAAAGAAGAAAGAAAGATGAAACAAGAAGAAAGAAAGAAAGAAAGAAAGAAAGAAAGAGAAAGAAAGAAAGAACAAAGAAAGAAGAAAGAAAGAAGAAAGAACGAACGAAGAAAGAAAGAAGAAAGAAAGAAGAAAGAAAGAAGAAAGAAAGAAGAAATAAAGAAGAAAGAAAGAAGAAAGAAAGGAGAAAGAAAGAAGAAGAAGAAAGAAATACGAAAGAAGTAAGAAAGACAGAAGTAAGAAAGAAAGAAGAAAGAAAGATAGCAGAAAGAAAGAGGAAAGAAAGAAGAAAGAAGAAAGAAAGGAGAAAGAAGAAGAAAGAAGAAAAAAAAGAAGAAAGAAAGAAGAAAGAAAGAAGAAACAAAGAAGAAAGAAAGAAGAAATAAAGAAGAAAGAAAGGAGAAAGAAAGAAGAAAGAAGAAAGAAATATGAAAGAAGTAAGAAAGACAGAAGTAAGAAAGAAGAAGAAAGAAAGAAAGCAGAAAGAAAGAGGAAAGAAAGAGAAAGAAGAAAGAAAGGAGAAGACAAGAAGAAAGTAGAAAAAAAGACAGAAGAAAGAAGAAAGAAAGAAGAAAGAAATAAGAAAGGAAGAAGAAAGGAAGAAGAAATGAAGAATAAAGAAAGAAGAATGAAGAATAAAGAAGAAGAAATAAGAAGAAAGAAAGAGAAGAAGAAAGAAGAAAGAAGAATGAAAGAAAGAAAGAAGAAAGAAAGAAAGAAGAAGGAAGAATGAAGAAAGAAGAAAGAAGAACGAAAGAAACAAGAAAGAAAGAAAGAAAGAAGAAATAAAGAAGAAAGAAAGAAGAAATAAAGAAGAAAGAAAGAAGAAAGAAAGAAAGAAGAAAGAAAGAAGAAAGAAAGGAAGAAGAAAGAAAAAAGAAAGAAAGAAGAAAGGAAGAAGAAAGGAAGAAGAAAGGAAGAATAAAGAAAGAAGAAAGGAAGAAGAAAGAAAGAAGAAAAAAGAAGAAAGAAAGAAGAAAGAAGAAAGACAGAGGAAAGAAAAAAGAAAGAAGAAAGAAAGAAAGAAGAAAGAAAGAAGAAAGAAAGAAGAAAGCAAGAAAGAAAGAACAAAGAAAGAAGAAAGAAAGAAGAAAGAACGAACGAAGAAAGAAAGAAGAAAGAAAGAAGAAAAGAAGAAGAAAGGAAGAAGAAAGGAAGAATAAAGAAAGAAGAAAGAAAGAAGAAAGAAAGAAGAAAGATAGAAAGAAGAAAGAAAGAAGAAAGAAAGAAGAAAGAAAGAAAGAAGAAAGAAAGAAAGAAGAAAGAAAGAAAGAAGAAAGAAAGAAAGAAGAAAGAAAGAGGAGAGAAAGGAGAAAGATAGAAGAAAGAAAGAGGAAAGAAAGAAAGAAGAAACTAAGATAGAAGAAAGAAAAAAGAAAGAAGGAAAGAAGAAAGAAAGGAGAAAGAAAGAAGAAAGAAAGAAGAAAGAAGAAAGAAAGAAACAAGAAAGAAAGAAGAAAGAAAGAAAGAAGAAAGAAAGAAGAAAGATAGAAGAAAGAAAAAAGAAAGAAGGAAAGAAGAAAGAAAGAAGAAAGAAAGAAAGAAGAAAGATAGAAGAAAGAAAAAAGAAAGAAGGAAAGATGAAAGAAAGATGAAAGAAAGAAGAAAGAAAGAAGAAAGAAAGAAGAAAGGAAGAAGAAAGAAAGAAGAAAGTAAGAAGAAAGAAAGGAAGAATAAAGAAAGAAGAAAGGAAGAAGAAAGAAAGAAGAAAGAAAGAAGAAAGAAGAAAGATAGAGGAAAGAAAAAAGAAAGAAGAAAGAAGAAAGAAAGAAGAAAGAAAGAAGAAATAAAGAAGAAAGAAAGAAGAAAGAAAGAAAGAAAGAAAGAAGAAAGAAAGAAGAAAGAAAGAAAAAAGAACGAAAGAAGAAAGAAAGAAGAAAGAAAGAAGAAAGAAAGAAGAAAGAAAGAAGAAAGAAAGAAGAAATAAAGAAGAAAGAAAGGAGAAAGAAAGAAGAAAGAAGAAAGAAATATGAAAGAAGTAAGAAAGACAGAAGTAAGAAAGAAAGAAGAAAGAAAGAAAGCAGAAAGAAAGAGGAAAGAAAGAAGAAAGAAGAAAGAAAGGAGAAAGAAAGAAGAAAGTAGAAAAAAAGAAGAAAGAAAGAAGAAAGAAAGAAGAAAGAAATAAGAAAGGAAGAAGAAAGGAAGAAGAAATGAAGAATAAAGAAAGAAGAAATGAAGAATAAAGAAAGAAGAAAGAAAGAAGAAAGAAAGAAGAAAGAAAGAAGAAAGAAGAATGAAAGAAAGAAAGAAGAAAGAAAGAAAGAAGAAAGGAAGAATGAAGAAAGAAAGAAAGAAGAAAGAAAGAAACAAGAAAGAAGAAAGAAAGAAAGAAGAAATAAAGAAGAAAGAAAGAAGAAATAAAGAAGAAAGAAAGAAGAAAGAAAGAAAGAAGAAAGAAAGAAGAAAGTAAGGAAGAAGAAAGAAAAAAGAAAGAAAGAAGAAAGGAAGAAGAAAGGAAGAAGAAAGGAAGAATAAAGAAAGAAGAAAGGAAGAAGAAAGAAAGAAGAAAAAAAGAAGAAAGAAAGAAGAAAGAAGAAAGACAGAGGAAAGAAAAAAGAAAGAAGAAAGAAAGAAAGAAGAAAGAAAGAAGAAAGAAAGAAGAAAGCAAGAAAGAAAGAACAAAGAAAGAAGAAAGAAAGAAGAAAGAACGAATGAAGAAAGAAAGAAGAAAGAAAGAAGAAAGAAAGAAGAAAGAAAGAAGAAAGAAAGTAGAAATAAACAAGAAATAAAGGAGAAAGAAAGAAGAAAGAAGAAAGAAATACGAAAGAAGTAAGAAAGACAGAAGTAAGAAAGAAAGAAGAAAGAAAGATAGCAGAAAGAAAGAGGAAAGAAAGAAGAAAGAAGAAAGAAAGGAGAAAGAAAGAAGAAAGAAGAAAAAAAGAAGAAAGAAAGAAGAAAGAAAGAAGAAAGGAAGAAGAAAGGAAGAAGAAATGAAGAATAAAGAAAGAAGAAATGAAGAATAAAGAAAGAAGAAATAAAGAAGAAAGAAAGAAGAAAGAAAGAAGAAAGAAAGAAGAAAGAAAGAAGAAAAGAAGAAGAAAGGAAGAAGAAAGGAAGAATAAAGAAAGAAGAAAGAAAGAAGAAAGAAAGAAGAAAGAAAGAAAGAAGAAAGAATGAAGAAAGAAAGAAGAAATAAAGAAGAAAGAAAGAAGAACGAAAGAAGAAAGAAAGAAGAAAGAAAGAAGAAAGAAAGAAAGAAGAAAGAAAGAAAGAAGAAAGAAAGAAAGAAGAAAGAAAGAAAGAAGAAAGAAAGAGGAGAGAAAGGAGAAAGATAGAAGAAAGAAAGAGGAAAGAAAGAAAGAAGAAACTAAGATAGAAGAAAGAAAAAAGAAAGAAGGAAAGAAGAAAGAAAGGAGAAAGAAAGAAGAAAGAAAGAAGAAAGAAGAAAGAAAGAAACAAGAAAGAAAGAAGAAAGAAAGAAAGAAGAAAGAAAGAAGAAAGATAGAAGAAAGAAAAAAGAAAGAAGGAAAGAAGAAAGAAAGAAGAAAGAAAGAAAGAAGAAAGATAGAAGAAAGAAAAAAGAAAGAAGGAAAGATGAAAGAAAGATGAAAGAAAGAAGAAAGAAAGAAGAAAGAAAGAAGAAAGGAAGAAGAAAGAAAGAAGAAAGTAAGAAGAAAGAAAGAAAGAAGAAAGAAAGAAGAAAGGAAGAAGAAAGGAAGAAGAAAGAAAGAAGAAAGAAGAAAGAAAGATGAAACAAAGAAGAAAGAAAGAAAGAAGAAAGAAAGAAGAAAGAAAGAAAGAACAAAGAAAGAAGAAAGAAAGAAGAAAGAACGAACGAAGAAAGAAAGAAGAAAGAAAGAAGAAAGAAAGAAGAAAGAAAGAAGAAATAAAGAAGAAAGAAAGAAGAAATAAAGAAGAAAGAAAGGAGAAAGAAAGAAGAAAGAAGAAAGAAATACGAAAGAAGTAAGAAAGACAGAAGTAAGAAAGAAAGAAGAAAGAAAGATAGCAGAAAGAAAGAGGAAAGAAAGAAGAAAGAAGAAAGAAAGGAGAAAGAAAGAAGAAAGAAGAAAAAAAGAAGAAAGAAAGAAGAAAGAAAGAAGAAACAAAGAAGAAAGAAAGAAGAAATAAAGAAGAAAGAAAGGAGAAAGAAAGAAGAAAGAAGAAAGAAATATGAAAGAAGTAAGAAAGACAGAAGTAAGAAAGAAAGAAGAAAGAAAGAAAGCAGAAAGAAAGAGGAAAGAAAGAAGAAAGAAGAAAGAAAGGAGAAAGAAAGAAGAAAGTAGAAAAAAAGAAGAAAGAAAGAAGAAAGAAAGAAGAAAGAAATAAGAAAGGAAGAAGAAAGGAAGAAGAAATGAAGAATAAAGAAAGAAGAAATGAAGAATAAAGAAAGAAGAAATAAAGAAGAAAGAAAGAAGAAAGAAAGAAGAAAGAAGAATGAAAGAAAGAAAGAAGAAAGAAAGAAAGAAGAAAGGAAGAATGAAGAAAGAAAGAAAGAAGAAAGAAAGAAACAAGAAAGAAGAAAGAAAGAAAGAAGAAATAAAGAAGAAAGAAAGAAGAAATAAAGAAGAAAGAAAGAAGAAAGAAAGAAAGAAGAAAGAAAGAAGAAAGAAAGGAAGAAGAAAGAAAAAAGAAAGAAAGAAGAAAGGAAGAAGAAAGGAAGAAGAAAGGAAGAATAAAGAAAGAAGAAAGGAAGAAGAAAGAAAGAAGAAAAAAGAAGAAAGAAAGAAGAAAGAAGAAAGACAGAGGAAAGAAAAAAGAAAGAAGAAAGAAAGAAAGAAGAAAGAAAGAAGAAAGAAAGAAGAAAGCAAGAAAGAAAGAACAAAGAAAGAAGAAAGAAAGAAGAAAGAACGAACGAAGAAAGAAAGAAGAAAGAAAGAAGAAAAGAAGAAGAAAGGAAGAAGAAAGGAAGAATAAAGAAAGAAGAAAGAAAGAAGAAAGAAAGAAGAAAGATAGAAAGAAGAAAGAATGAAGAAAGAAAGAAGAAATAAAGAAGAAAGAAAGAAGACCGAAAGAAGAAAGAAAGAAGAAAGAAAGAAGAAAGAAAGAAAGAAGAAAGAAAGAAAGAAGAAAGAAAGAAAGAAGAAAGAAAGAAAGAAAGAAGAAAGAAAGAGGAGAGAAAGGAGAAAGATAGAAGAAAGAAAGAGGAAAGAAAGAAAGAAGAAACTAAGATAGAAGAAAGAAAAAAGAAAGAAGGAAAGAAGAAAGAAAGGAGAAAGAAAGAAGAAAGAAAGAAGAAAGAAGAAAGAAAGAAACAAGAAAGAAAGAAGAAAGAAAGAAAGAAGAAAGAAAGAAGAAAGATAGAAGAAAGAAAAAAGAAAGAAGGAAAGAAGAAAGAAAGAAGAAAGAAAGAAAGAAGAAAGATAGAAGAAAGAAAAAAGAAAGAAGGAAAGATGAAAGAAAGATGAAAGAAAGAAGAAAGAAAGAAGAAAGAAAGAAGAAAGGAAGAAGAAAGAAAGAAGAAAGTAAGAAGAAAGAAAGAAAGAAGAAAGAAAGAAGAAAGGAAGAAGAAAGGAAGAAGAAAGAAAGAAGAAAGAAGAAAGAAAGATGAAACAAAGAAGAAAGAAAGAAAGAAGAAAGAAAGAAGAAAGAAAGAAAGAACAAAGAAAGAAGAAAGAAAGAAGAAAGAACGAACGAAGAAAGAAAGAAGAAAGAAAGAAGAAAGAAAGAAGAAAGAAAGAAGAAATAAAGAAGAAAGAAAGAAGAAATAAAGAAGAAAGAAAGGAGAAAGAAAGAAGAAAGAAGAAAGAAATACGAAAGAAGTAAGAAAGAGAGAAGTAAGAAAGAAAGAAGAAAGAAAGATAGCAGAAAGAAAGAGGAAAGAAAGAAGAAAGAAGAAAGAAAGGAGAAAGAAAGAAGAAAGAAGAAAAAAAGAAGAAAGAAAGAAGAAAGAAAGAAGAAACAAAGAAGAAAGAAAGAAGAAATAAAGAAGAAAGAAAGGAGAAAGAAAGAAGAAAGAAGAAAGAAATATGAAAGAAGTAAGAAAGACAGAAGTAAGAAAGAAAGAAGAAAGAAAGAAAGCAGAAAGAAAGAGGAAAGAAAGAAGAAAGAAGAAAGAAAGGAGAAAGAAAGAAGAAAGTAGAAAAAAAGAAGAAAGAAAGAAGAAAGAAAGAAGAAAGAAATAAGAAAGGAAGAAGAAAGGAAGAAGAAATGAAGAATAAAGAAAGAAGAAATGAAGAATAAAGAAAGAAGAAATAAAGAAGAAAGAAAGAAGAAAGAAAGAAGAAAGAAGAATGAAAGAAAGAAAGAAGAAAGAAAGAAAGAAGAAAGGAAGAATGAAGAAAGAAAGAAAGAAGAAAGAAAGAAACAAGAAAGAAGAAAGAAAGAAAGAAGAAATAAAGAAGAAAGAAAGAAGAAATAAAGAAGAAAGAAAGAAGAAAGAAAGAAAGAAGAAAGAAAGAAGAAAGAAAGGAAGAAGAAAGAAAAAAGAAAGAAAGAAGAAAGGAAGAAGAAAGGAAGAAGAAAGGAAGAATAAAGAAAGAAGAAAGGAAGAAGAAAGAAAGAAGAAAAAAAGAAGAAAGAAAGAAGAAAGAAGAAAGACAGAGGAAAGAAAAAAGAAAGAAGAAAGAAAGAAAGAAGAAAGAAAGAAGAAAGAAAGAAGAAAGCAAGAAAGAAAGAACAAAGAAAGAAGAAAGAAAGAAGAAAGAACAAACGAAGAAAGAAAGAAGAAAGAAAGAAGAAAGAAAGAAGAAAGAAAGAAGAAATAAACAAGAAAGAAAGGAGAAAGAAAGAAGAAAGAAGAAAGAAATACGAAAGAAGTAAGAAAGACAGAAGTAAGAAAGAAAGAAGAAAGAAAGATAGCAGAAAGAAAGAGGAAAGAAAGAAGAAAGAAGAAAGAAAGGAGAAAGAAAGAAGAAAGAAGAAAAAAAGAAGAAAGAAAGAAGAAAGAAAGAAGAAAGGAAGAAGAAAGGAAGAAGAAATGAAGAATAAAGAAAGAAGAAATGAAGAATAAAGAAAGAAGAAATAAAGAAGAAAGAAAGAAGAAAGAAAGAAGAAAGAAAGAAGAAAGAAAGAAGAAAGAAAGAAGAAAAGAAGAAGAAAGGAAGAAGAAAGGAAGAATAAAGAAAGAAGAAAGAAAGAAGAAAGAAAGAAGAAAGATAGAAAGAAGAAAGAATGAAGAAAGAAAGAAGAAATAAAGAAGAAAGAAAGAAGAACGAAAGAAGAAAGAAAGAAGAAAGAAAGAAGAAAGAAAGAAAGAAGAAAGAAAGAAAGAAGAAAGAAAGAAAGAAGAAAGAAAGAAAGAAGAAAGAAAGAGGAGAGAAAGGAGAAAGATAGAAGAAAGAAAGAGGAAAGAAAGAAAGAAGAAACTAAGATAGAAGAAAGAAAAAAGAAAGAAGGAAAGAAGAAAGAAAGGAGAAAGAAAGAAGAAAGAAAGAAGAAAGAAGAAAGAAAGAAACAAGAAAGAAAGAAGAAAGAAAGAAAGAAGAAAGAAAGAAGAAAGATAGAAGAAAGAAAAAAGAAAGAAGGAAAGAAGAAAGAAAGAAGAAAGAAAGAAAGAAGAAAGATAGAAGAAAGAAAAAAGAAAGAAGGAAAGATGAAAGAAAGATGAAAGAAAGAAGAAAGAAAGAAGAAAGAAAGAAGAAAGGAAGAAGAAAGAAAGAAGAAAGTAAGAAGAAAGAAAGAAAGAAGAAAGAAAGAAGAAAGGAAGAAGAAAGGAAGAAGAAAGAAAGAAGAAAGAAGAAAGAAAGATGAAACAAAGAAGAAAGAAAGAAAGTAGAAAGAAAGAAGAAAGAAAGAAAGAACAAAGAAAGAAGAAAGAAAGAAGAAAGAACGAACGAAGAAAGAAAGAAGAAAGAAAGAAGAAAGAAAGAAGAAAGAAAGAAGAAATAAAGAAGAAAGAAAGAAGAAATAAAGAAGAAAGAAAGGAGAAAGAAAGAAGAAAGAAGAAAGAAATACGAAAGAAGTAAGAAAGAGAGAAGTAAGAAAGAAAGAAGAAAGAAAGATAGCAGAAAGAAAGAGGAAAGAAAGAAGAAAGAAGAAAGAAAGGAGAAAGAAAGAAGAAAGAAGAAAAAAAGAAGAAAGAAAGAAGAAAGAAAGAAGAAAGAAATAAGAAAGGAAGAAGAAAGGAAGAAGAAATGAAGAATAAAGAAAGAAGAAATGAATAATAAAGAAAGAAGAAATAAAGAAGAAAGAAAGTAGAAAGAAAGAAGAAACAAAGAAGAAAGAAAGAAGAAAAGAAGAAGAAAGGAAGAAGAAAGGAAGAATAAAGAAAGAAGAAAGAAGAAAGAAAGAAGAAAGAAAGAAAGAAGAAAGAATGAAGAGAGAAAGAAGAAATAAAGAAGAAAGAAAGAAGAACGAAAGAAGAAAGAAAGAAGAAAGAAAGAAGAAAGAAAGAAAGAAAGAAGAAAGAAAGAAAGAAGAAAGAAAGAAAGAAGAAAGAAAGAAAGAAGAAAGAAAGAGGAGAGAAAGGAGAAAGATAGAAGAAAGAAAGAAGAAAGAAAGAAAGAAGAAACTAAGATAGAAGAAAGAAAAAAGAAAGAAGGAAAGAAGAAAGAAAGGAGAAAGAAAGAAGAAAGAAAGAAGAAAGAAGAAAGAAAGAAAGAAGAAAGAAAGAAGAAAGAAAGAAAGAAGAAAGAAAGAAGAAAGATAGAAGAAAGAAAAAAGAAAGAAGGAAAGAAGAAAGAAAGAAGAAAGAAAGAAAGAAGAAAGATAGAAGAAAGAAAAAAGAAAGAAGGAAAGATGAAAGAAAGATGAAAGAAAGAAGAAAGAAAGAAGAAAGAAAGAAGAATGGAAGAAGAAAGGAAGAAGAAAGAAAGAAGAAGAAGAAAGAAAGATGAAACAAAGAAGAAAGAAGGAAAGAAGAAAGAAAGAAGTAAGAAAGAAGTAAGAAAGAAGAAATGAAGAAGAAAGGAAGGAGAAAGAAAGAAAGAAAGAAGAAAGAAAGAAGAAAGAAAGAAAGAAGAAAGAAAGAAGAATGAAAGAAGAAAGGAAAAAGAAAGGAAGAAGAAAGGAAGAATAAAGAAAGAAGAAAGGAAGAAGAAAGAAAGAAGAAAAAAGAAGAAAGAAAGAAGAAATAAAGAAGAAAGAAAGGAGAAAGAAAGAAGAAAGTAGAAAGAAATATGAAAGAAGTAAGAAAGAGAGAAGTAAGAAAGAAAGAAGAAAGAAAGAAAGAAGAAAGAAAGAAGAAAGAAAGAAGAAAGGAAGAAGAAAGGAAGAAGAAAGGAAGAATAAAGAAAGAAGAAAGGAAGAAGAAAGAAAGAAGAAAGAAAGAAGAAAGAAAGAAGAAAGAAAGAAGAAAGAAGAAAGATAGAGGAAAGAAAAAAGAAAGAAGGAAAGAAGAAAGAAAGAAGAAAGAAAGAAGAAAGAAAGAAGAAATAAAGAAGAAAGAAAGAAGAAAGAAAGAAAGAAAGAACAAAGAAAGAAGAAAGAAAGAAGAAAGAACGAAAGAAGAAAGAAAGAAGAAAGAAAGAAGATAGAAAGAAGAAACAAAGAAGAAAGAAAGAAGAAATAAAGAAGAAAGAAAGGAGAAAGAAAGAAGAAAGAAGAAAGAAATATGAAAGAAGTAAGAAAGACAGAAGTAAGAAGGAAAGAAGAAAGAAAGAAAGCAGAAAGAAAGAGGAAAGAAAGAAGAAAGAAGAAAGAAAGGAGAAAGAAAGAAGAAAGTGGAAAAAAATAAGAAAGAAAGAAGAAAGAAAGAAGAAAGAAATAAGAAAGGAAGAAGAAAGGAAGAAGAAATGAAGAATAAAGAAAGAAGAAATGAAGAATAAAGAAAGAAGAAATAAAGAAGAAAGAAAGAAGAAAGAAAGAAGAAAGAAATATGAAAGAAGTAAGAAAGAAAGAAGTAAGAAAGAAAGAAGAAAGAAAGAAAGAAAGAAAGAAGAATGAAAGAAATAAAGAAGAAAGAAAGAAAGAAGAAAGGAAGAATGAAGAAAGAAAGAAAGAAGAAAGAAAGAAACAAGAAAGAAGAAGAAAGAAAGAAGAAATAAAGAAGAAAGAAAGAAGAAAGAAAGAAGAAAGAAAGAAGAAAGAAAGAAAGAAGAAAGAAAGAAGAAAGAAAGGAAGAAGAAAGAAAGAAGAAAGAAAGAAGAAAGGAAGAAGAAAGGAAGAAGAAAGGAAGAATAAAGAAAGAAGAAAGGAAGAAGAAAGAAAGAAGAAAGAAAGAAGAAAGAAAGAAGAAATAAGAAAGAAGAAAGAAAGAAGAAAGAAAGAAGAAAGAAAGAAAGAACAAAGAAAGAAGAAAGAAAGAAGAAAGAAAGAAGAAAGGAAGAAGAAAGAAAGAAGAAAGTAAGAAGAAAGAAAGAAAGAAGAAAGAAAGAAGAAAGGAAGAAGAAAGGAAGAAGAAAGAAAGAAGAAAGAAGAAAGAAAGATGAAACAAAGAAGAAAGAAAGAAAGTAGAAAGAAAGAAGAAAGAAAGAAAGAACAAAGAAAGAAGAAAGAAAGAAGAAAGAACGAACGAAGAAAGAAAGAAGAAAGAAAGAAGAAAGAAAGAAGAAAGAAAGAAGAAATAAAGAAGAAAGAAAGAAGAAATAAAGAAGAAAGAAAGGAGAAAGAAAGAAGAAAGAAGAAAGAAATACGAAAGAAGTAAGAAAGAGAGAAGTAAGAAAGAAAGAAGAAAGAAAGATAGCAGAAAGAAAGAGGAAAGAAAGAAGAAAGAAGAAAGAAAGGAGAAAGAAAGAAGAAAGAAGAAAAAAAGAAGAAAGAAAGAAGAAAGAAAGAAGAAAGAAATAAGAAAGGAAGAAGAAAGGAAGAAGAAATGAAGAATAAAGAAAGAAGAAATGAATAATAAAGAAAGAAGAAATAAAGAAGAAAGAAAGTAGAAAGAAAGAAGAAACAAAGAAGAAAGAAAGAAGAAAAGAAGAAGAAAGGAAGAAGAAAGGAAGAATAAAGAAAGAAGAAAGAAGAAAGAAAGAAGAAAGAAAGAAAGAAGAAAGAATGAAGAGAGAAAGAAGAAATAAAGAAGAAAGAAAGAAGAACGAAAGAAGAAAGAAAGAAGAAAGAAGAAGAAAGAAAGAAAGAAAGAAGAAAGAAAGAAAGAAGAAAGAAAGAAAGAAGAAAGAAAGAAAGAAGAAAGAAAGAGGAGAGAAAGGAGAAAGATAGAAGAAAGAAAGAAGAAAGAAAGAAAGAAGAAACTAAGATAGAAGAAAGAAAAAAGAAAGAAGGAAAGAAGAAAGAAAGGAGAAAGAAAGAAGAAAGAAAGAAGAAAGAAGAAAGAAAGAAAGAAGAAAGAAAGAAGAAAGAAAGAAAGAAGAAAGAAAGAAGAAAGATAGAAGAAAGAAAAAAGAAAGAAGGAAAGAAGAAAGAAAGAAGAAAGAAAGAAAGAAGAAAGATAGAAGAAAGAAAAAAGAAAGAAGGAAAGATGAAAGAAAGATGAAAGAAAGAAGAAAGAAAGAAGAAAGAAAGAAGAAAGGAAGAAGAAAGGAAGAAGAAAGAAAGAAGAAAGAAGAAAGAAAGATGAAACAAAGAAGAAAGAAGGAAAGAAGAAAGAAAGAAGTAAGAAAGAAGTAAGAAAGAAGAAATGAAGAAGAAAGGAAGGAGAAAGAAAGAAAGAAAGAAGAAAGAAAGAAGAAAGAAAGAAAGAAGAAAGAAAGAAGAATGAAAGAAGAAAGGAAAAAGAAAGGAAGAAGAAAGGAAGAATAAAGAAAGAAGAAAGGAAGAAGAAAGAAAGAAGAAAAAAGAAGAAAGAAAGAAGAAATAAAGAAGAAAGAAAGGAGAAAGAAAGAAGAAAGTAGAAAGAAATATGAAAGAAGTAAGAAAGAGAGAAGTAAGAAAGAAAGAAGAAAGAAAGAAAGAAGAAAGAAAGAAGAAAGAAAGAAGAAAGGAAGAAGAAAGGAAGAAGAAAGGAAGAATAAAGAAAGAAGAAAGGAAGAAGAAAGAGAAGAAAGAAAGAAGAAAGAAAGAAGAAAGAAAGAAGAAAGAAGAAAGATAGAGGAAAGAAAAAAGAAAGAAGGAAAGAAGAAAGAAAGAAGAAAGAAAGAAGAAAGAAAGAAGAAATAAAGAAGAAAGAAAGAAGAAAGAAAGAAAGAAAGAACAAAGAAAGAAGAAAGAAAGAAGAAAGAACGAAAGAAGAAAGAAAGAAGAAAGAAAGAAGATAGAAAGAAGAAACAAAGAAGAAAGAAAGAAGAAATAAAGAAGAAAGAAAGGAGAAAGAAAGAAGAAAGAAGAAAGAAATATGAAAGAAGTAAGAAAGACAGAAGTAAGAAGGAAAGAAGAAAGAAAGAAAGCAGAAAGAAAGAGGAAAGAAAGAAGAAAGAAGAAAGAAAGGAGAAAGAAAGAAGAAAGTGGAAAAAAATAAGAAAGAAAGAAGAAAGAAAGAAGAAAGAAATAAGAAAGGAAGAAGAAAGGAAGAAGAAATGAAGAATAAAGAAAGAAGAAATGAAGAATAAAGAAAGAAGAAATAAAGAAGAAAGAAAGAAGAAAGAAAGAAGAAAGAAATATGAAAGAAGTAAGAAAGAAAGAAGTAAGAAAGAAAGAAGAAAGAAAGAAAGAAAGAAAGAAGAATGAAAGAAATAAAGAAGAAAGAAAGAAAGAAGAAAGGAAGAATGAAGAAAGAAAGAAAGAAGAAAGAAAGAAACAAGAAAGAAGAAAGAAAGAAAGAAGAAATAAAGAAGAAAGAAAGAAGAAAGAAAGAAGAAAGAAAGAAGAAAGAAAGAAAGAAGAAAGAAAGAAGAAAGAAAGGAAGAAGAAAGAAAGAAGAAAGAAAGAAGAAAGGAAGAAGAAAGGAAGAAGAAAGGAAGAATAAAGAAAGAAGAAAGGAAGAAGAAAGAAAGAAGAAAGAAAGAAGAAAGAAAGAAGAAAAGAAGAAGAAAGGAAGAAGAAAGGAAGAATAAAGAAAGAAGAAAGAAAGAAGAAAGAAAGAAGAAAGAAAGAAAGAAGAAAGAATGAATAAAGAAAGAAGAAATAAAGAAGAAATAAAGAAGAAAGAAAGGAGAAAGAAAGAAGAAAGAAGAAAGAAATTTGAAAGAAGTAAGAAAGACAGAAATAAGAAAGAAAGAAGAAAGAAAGAAAGCAGAAAGAAAGAGGAAAGAAAGAAGAAAGAAATAAGAAAGGAAGAAGAAAGGAAGAAGAAATGAAGAATAAAGAAAGAAGAAATGAAGAATAAAGAAAGAAGAAATAAAGAAGAAAGGAAGAATAAAGAAAGAAGAAAGAAAGAAGAAAGAAAGAAGAAAGAAGAAAGAAATATGAAAGAAGTAAGAAAGAAAGAAGTAAGAAAGAAAGAAGAAAGAAAGAAAGAAAGAAGAATGAAAGAAAGAAAGAAGAAAGAAAGAAAGAAAGAAGAAAGGAAGAATGAAGAAGGAAAGAAAGAAGAAAGAAAGAAGAGAGTAAGGAGAAAGATAGAAGGAAGAAAGAAAGAAATAAGAAAGAAAGAAAGAAAGAAGAAAGGAAGAATGAAGAAAGAAAGAAAGAAGAAATAAAGAGAAAAGAAACAAAGAAGAAAGAAAGAAAGAAAGAAGAAAGAAAAAAGAAAGAAGAAAGAAGAAAGAAGAAAGAAGAAAGAAAGAAGCAAGAAAGAAGAAGGAAAAAAGAAGAAAGAAGCAAGAAAGAAGAAAGAAAGAAAGAAGAAAGAAAGAAGAGAGAAAGGAGAAAGGAAGAAGAAAGAAAGAAGAAACAAAGAAGAAAGAAAGAAGAAATAAAGAAGTAAGAAAGGAGAAAGAAAGAAGAAAGAAGAAAGAAATATGAAAGAAGTAAGAAAGACAGAAATAAGAAAGAAAGAAGAAAGAAAGAAAGCAGAAAGAAAGAGGAAAGAAAGAAGAAAGAAATAAGAAAGGAAGAAGAAAGGAAGAAGAAATGAAGAATAAAGAAAGAAGAAATGAAGAATAAAGAAAGAAGAAATAAAGAAGAAATAAAGAAGAAAGAAAGAAAGAGAAGAAGAAAGAAAGAAGAAAGAAGAAAGAAATATGAAAGAAGTAAGAAAGAAAGAAGTAAGAAAGAAAGAAGAAAGAAAGAAAGAAAGAAGAATGAAAGAAAGAAAGAAGAAAGAAAGAAAGAAGAAAGGAAGAATGAAGAAAGAAAGAAAGAAGAAAGAAAGAAGCAAGAAAGAAGAAAGAAAGAAGAAAGGAAGAAGAAAGGAAGAAGAAAGGAAGAATAAATAAAGAAGAAAAGAAGAAGAAAGAAAGAAAAAGAAAGAAGAAAGAAAGAAGAAAGAAGAACGACAGAGGAAAGAAAAAAGAAAGAAGAAAGAAAGAAAGAATAAAGAAAGAAGAAAGAAAGAAGAAAGAAAGAAGAAAGAACGAACGAAGAAAGAAAGAAGAAAAAAAGAAGAAAGAAAGAAGAAAGAAAGAAGAAAGCAAGAAAGAGGAAATATAGAAAGAACAAAGAAAGAAGAAAGAAAGAAGTAAGAAAGAAGTAAGAAATAAAGAAGAAAGAAAGAAGAAAGAAAGAAGAAAGTCAGAAGAAAGAAAGAAAGAAGAAAGAAAGAAGAAAGAAAGAAGAAAGGAAGAAGAAAGAAAGAAGAAAGAAGAAAGAAAGAAGAAACAAAGAAGAAAGAAAGAAGAAAGAAAGAAGTAAGAAAGAAGTAAGAAAGAAGTAAGAAAGAAAGAAGAAAGGAAGAAGAAAGGAAGAAGAAAGGAAGAAAGAAGAAAGAAAGAACAAAGAAAGAAAGAAGAAAGAAAGAAGAAAGAAAGAAGAAAGAAAGATGATAGAAAGAAAGAAGAAAGAAAGAAGTAAGAAATATGTAAGAAAGAATGAAGAAAGAAAGAAAAAAGAAAGAAGGAAAGATGAAAGAAAGATGAAAGAAAGAAGAAAGAAAGAAGAAAGAAAGAAGAAAGGAAGAAGAAAGGAAGAAGAAAGAAAGAAGAAAGAAGAAAGAAAGATGAAACAAAGAAGAAAGAAGGAAAGAAGAAAGAAAGAAGTAAGAAAGAAGTAAGAAAGAAGAAATGAAGAAGAAAGGAAGGAGAAAGAAAGAAAGAAAGAAGAAAGAAAGAAGAAAGAAAGAAAGAAGAAAGAAAGAAGAATGAAAGAAGAAAGGAAAAAGAAAGGAAGAAGAAAGGAAGAATAAAGAAAGAAGAAAGGAAGAAGAAAGAAAGAAGAAAAAAGAAGAAAGAAAGAAGAAATAAAGAAGAAAGAAAGGAGAAAGAAAGAAGAAAGTAGAAAGAAATATGAAAGAAGTAAGAAAGAGAGAAGTAAGAAAGAAAGAAGAAAGAAAGAAAGAAGAAAGAAAGAAGAAAGAAAGAAGAAAGGAAGAAGAAAGGAAGAAGAAAGGAAGAATAAAGAAAGAAGAAAGGAAGAAGAAAGAGAAGAAAGAAAGAAGAAAGAAAGAAGAAAGAAAGAAGAAAGAAGAAAGATAGAGGAAAGAAAAAAGAAAGAAGGAAAGAAGAAAGAAAGAAGAAAGAAAGAAGAAAGAAAGAAGAAATAAAGAAGAAAGAAAGAAGAAAGAAAGAAAGAAAGAACAAAGAAAGAAGAAAGAAAGAAGAAAGAACGAAAGAAGAAAGAAAGAAGAAAGAAAGAAGATAGAAAGAAGAAACAAAGAAGAAAGAAAGAAGAAATAAAGAAGAAAGAAAGGAGAAAGAAAGAAGAAAGAAGAAAGAAATATGAAAGAAGTAAGAAAGACAGAAGTAAGAAGGAAAGAAGAAAGAAAGAAAGCAGAAAGAAAGAGGAAAGAAAGAAGAAAGAAGAAAGAAAGGAGAAAGAAAGAAGAAAGTGGAAAAAAATAAGAAAGAAAGAAGAAAGAAAGAAGAAAGAAATAAGAAAGGAAGAAGAAAGGAAGAAGAAATGAAGAATAAAGAAAGAAGAAATGAAGAATAAAGAAAGAAGAAATAAAGAAGAAAGAAAGAAGAAAGAAAGAAGAAAGAAATATGAAAGAAGTAAGAAAGAAAGAAGTAAGAAAGAAAGAAGAAAGAAAGAAAGAAAGAAAGAAGAATGAAAGAAATAAAGAAGAAAGAAAGAAAGAAGAAAGGAAGAATGAAGAAAGAAAGAAAGAAGAAAGAAAGAAACAAGAAAGAAGAAAGAAAGAAAGAAGAAATAAAGAAGAAAGAAAGAAGAAAGAAAGAAGAAAGAAAGAAGAAAGAAAGAAAGAAGAAAGAAAGAAGAAAGAAAGGAAGAAGAAAGAAAGAAGAAAGAAAGAAGAAAGGAAGAAGAAAGGAAGAAGAAAGGAAGAATAAAGAAAGAAGAAAGGAAGAAGAAAGAAAGAAGAAAGAAAGAAGAAAGAAAGAAGAAAAGAAGAAGAAAGGAAGAAGAAAGGAAGAATAAAGAAAGAAGAAAGAAAGAAGAAAGAAAGAAGAAAGAAAGAAAGAAGAAAGAATGAATAAAGAAAGAAGAAATAAAGAAGAAATAAAGAAGAAAGAAAGGAGAAAGAAAGAAGAAAGAAGAAAGAAATTTGAAAGAAGTAAGAAAGACAGAAATAAGAAAGAAAGAAGAAAGAAAGAAAGCAGAAAGAAAGAGGAAAGAAAGAAGAAAGAAATAAGAAAGGAAGAAGAAAGGAAGAAGAAATGAAGAATAAAGAAAGAAGAAATGAAGAATAAAGAAAGAAGAAATAAAGAAGAAAGGAAGAATAAAGAAAGAAGAAAGAAAGAAGAAAGAAAGAAGAAAGAAGAAAGAAATATGAAAGAAGTAAGAAAGAAAGAAGTAAGAAAGAAAGAAGAAAGAAAGAAAGAAAGAAGAATGAAAGAAAGAAAGAAGAAAGAAAGAAAGAAAGAAGAAAGGAAGAATGAAGAAGGAAAGAAAGAAGAAAGAAAGAAGAGAGTAAGGAGAAAGATAGAAGGAAGAAAGAAAGAAATAAGAAAGAAAGAAAGAAAGAAGAAAGGAAGAATGAAGAAAGAAAGAAAGAAGAAATAAAGAGAAAAGAAACAAAGAAGAAAGAAAGAAAGAAAGAAGAAAGAAAAAAGAAAGAAGAAAGAAGAAAGAAGAAAGAAGAAAGAAAGAAGCAAGAAAGAAGAAGGAAAAAAGAAGAAAGAAGCAAGAAAGAAGAAAGAAAGAAAGAAGAAAGAAAGAAGAGAGAAAGGAGAAAGGAAGAAGAAAGAAAGAAGAAACAAAGAAGAAAGAAAGAAGAAATAAAGAAGTAAGAAAGGAGAAAGAAAGAAGAAAGAAGAAAGAAATATGAAAGAAGTAAGAAAGACAGAAATAAGAAAGAAAGAAGAAAGAAAGAAAGCAGAAAGAAAGAGGAAAGAAAGAAGAAAGAAATAAGAAAGGAAGAAGAAAGGAAGAAGAAATGAAGAATAAAGAAAGAAGAAATGAAGAATAAAGAAAGAAGAAATAAAGAAGAAATAAAGAAGAAAGAAAGAAAGAAAGAAGAAAGAAAGAAGAAAGAAGAAAGAAATATGAAAGAAGTAAGAAAGAAAGAAGTAAGAAAGAAAGAAGAAAGAAAGAAAGAAAGAAGAATGAAAGAAAGAAAGAAGAAAGAAAGAAAGAAGAAAGGAAGAATGAAGAAAGAAAGAAAGAAGAAAGAAAGAAGCAAGAAAGAAGAAAGAAAGAAGAAAGGAAGAAGAAAGGAAGAAGAAAGGAAGAATAAATAAAGAAGAAAAGAAGAAGAAAGAAAGAAAAAGAAAGAAGAAAGAAAGAAGAAAGAAGAACGACAGAGGAAAGAAAAAAGAAAGAAGAAAGAAAGAAAGAATAAAGAAAGAAGAAAGAAAGAAGAAAGAAAGAAGAAAGAACGAACGAAGAAAGAAAGAAGAAAAAAAGAAGAAAGAAAGAAGAAAGAAAGAAGAAAGCAAGAAAGAGGAAATATAGAAAGAACAAAGAAAGAAGAAAGAAAGAAGTAAGAAAGAAGTAAGAAATAAAGAAGAAAGAAAGAAGAAAGAAAGAAGAAAGTCAGAAGAAAGAAAGAAAGAAGAAAGAAAGAAGAAAGAAAGAAGAAAGGAAGAAGAAAGAAAGAAGAAAGAAGAAAGAAAGAAGAAACAAAGAAGAAAGAAAGAAGAAAGAAAGAAGTAAGAAAGAAGTAAGAAAGAAGTAAGAAAGAAAGAAGAAAGGAAGAAGAAAGGAAGAAGAAAGGAAGAAAGAAGAAAGAAAGAACAAAGAAAGAAAGAAGAAAGAAAGAAGAAAGAAAGAAGAAAGAAAGATGATAGAAAGAAAGAAGAAAGAAAGAAGTAAGAAATATGTAAGAAAGAATGAAGAAAGAAAGAAAAAAGAAAGAAGAGAGAAAGAAGAGAGAAGGAAGAAAGAAGAAAGAAAGAAAGAAGAAAGAAAGAAATAAAGAAGAAAGAAAGAAAGAAGAAAGGAAGAATGAAAGAAAGAAAGAAGAAATAAAGAGAAAAGAAACAAAGAAGAAAGAAAGAAAGAAAGAAGAAAGAAAGAACAAAGAAAGAAGAAAGAAGAAATAAAGAAGCAAGAAAGAAGAAAGAAAGAAGAAAGAAAGATTTTAGAAAGAAAGAAGAAAGAAAGAAAGAAGAAAGAAAGAAGTAAGAAAGATATAAGAAAGAATGAATAAAGGAAGAAGAAAGAAAGAAGAAAGAAAGAAAGCAGAAAGAAAGAGGAAAGAAAGAAGAAAGAAATAAGAAAGGAAGAAGAAAGGAAGAAGAAATGAAGAATAAAGAAAGAAGAAATGAAGAATAAAGAAAGAAGAAATAAAGAAGAAAGGAAGAATAAAGAAAGAAGAAAGAAAGAAGAAAGAAAGAAGAAAGAAGAAAGAAATATGAAAGAAGTAAGAAAGAAAGAAGTAAGAAAGAAAGAAGAAAGAAAGAAAGAAAGAAGAATGAAAGAAAGAAAGAAGAAAGAAAGAAAGAAGAAAGGAAGAATGAAGAAGGAAAGAAAGAAGAAGGAAAGAAGAGAGTAAGGAGAAAGATAGAAGGAAGAAAGAAAGAAATAAGAAAGAAAGAAAGAAAGAAGAAAGGAAGAATGAAGAAAGAAAGAAAGAAGAAATAAAGAGAAAAGAAACAAAGAAGAAAGAAAGAAAGAAAGAAGAAAGAAAAAAGAAAGAAGAAAGAAGAAAGAAGAAAGAAGAAAGAAAGAAGCAAGAAAGAAGAAGGAAAAAAGAAGAAAGAAGCAAGAAAGAAGAAAGAAAGAAAGAAGAAAGAAAGAAGAGAGAAAGGAGAAAGGAAGAAGAAAGAAAGAAGAAACAAAGAAGAAAGAAAGAAGAAATAAAGAAGTAAGAAAGGAGAAAGAAAGAAGAAAGAAGAAAGAAATATGAAAGAAGTAAGAAAGACAGAAATAAGAAAGAAAGAAGAAAGAAAGAAAGCAGAAAGAAAGAGGAAAGAAAGAAGAAAGAAATAAGAAAGGAAGAAGAAAGGAAGAAGAAATGAAGAATAAAGAAAGAAGAAATGAAGAATAAAGAAAGAAGAAATAAAGAAGAAATAAAGAAGAAAGAAAGAAAGAAAGAAGAAAGAAAGAAGAAAGAAGAAAGAAATATGAAAGAAGTAAGAAAGAAAGAAGTAAGAAAGAAAGAAGAAAGAAAGAAAGAAAGAAGAATGAAAGAAAGAAAGAAGAAAGAAAGAAAGAAGAAAGGAAGAATGAAGAAAGAAAGAAAGAAGAAAGAAAGAAGCAAGAAAGAAGAAAGAAAGAAGAAAGGAAGAAGAAAGGAAGAAGAAAGGAAGAATAAATAAAGAAGAAAAGAAGAAGAAAGAAAGAAAAAGAAAGAAGAAAGAAAGAAGAAAGAAGAACGACAGAGGAAAGAAAAAAGAAAGAAGAAAGAAAGAAAGAATAAAGAAAGAAGAAAGAAAGAAGAAAGAAAGAAGAAAGAACGAACGAAGAAAGAAAGAAGAAAAAAAGAAGAAAGAAAGAAGAAAGAAAGAAGAAAGCAAGAAAGAGGAAATATAGAAAGAACAAAGAAAGAAGAAAGAAAGAAGTAAGAAAGAAGTAAGAAATAAAGAAGAAAGAAAGAAGAAAGAAAGAAGAAAGTCTGAAGAAAGAAAGAAAGAAGAAAGAAAGAAGAAAGAAAGAAGAAAGGAAGAAGAAAGAAAGAAGAAAGAAGAAAGAAAGAAGAAACAAAGAAGAAAGAAAGAAGAAAGAAAGAAGTAAGAAAGAAGTAAGAAAGAAGTAAGAAAGAAAGAAGAAAGGAAGAAGAAAGGAAGAAGAAAGGAAGAAAGAAGAAAGAAAGAACAAAGAAAGAAAGAAGAAAGAAAGAAGAAAGAAAGAAGAAAGAAAGATGATAGAAAGAAAGAAGAAAGAAAGAAAGAAGAAAGAAAGAAGTAAGAAATATGTAAGAAAGAATGAAGAAAGAAAGAAAAAAGAAAGAAGAGAGAAAGAAGAGAGAAGGAAGAAAGAAGAAAGAAAGAAAGAAGAAAGAAAGAAATAAAGAAGAAAGAAAGAAAGAAGAAAGGAAGAATGAAAGAAAGAAAGAAGAAATAAAGAGAAAAGAAACAAAGAAGAAAGAAAGAAAGAAAGAAGAAAGAAAGAACAAAGAAAGAAGAAAGAAGAAATAAAGAAGCAAGAAAGAAGAAAGAAAGAAGAAAGAAAGATGTTAGAAAGAAAGAAGAAAGAAAGAAAGAAGAAAGAAAGAAGTAAGAAAGATATAAGAAAGAATGAATAAAGGAAGAAGAAAGAAAGAAGAAAGAAAGAAGAGAGAAAGAAGAAAGAAAGAAGAAAGAAAGAAGAAAGAAATAAAGAAAGAAGAAAGAAGAGAAAAGAAACAAAGAATAAATAAAGAAAGAAAGAAGAAAGAAAGAAGTAAGAAAGAAGAAAGAAAGAAGCAAGAAAGAAGAAGAAAAGAATGAAGAAAGAAGAAAGAAAGAAGAAAGAAAGAAGAGAGAAAAGAGAAATATAGAAGAAAGATAGAAGAAAGAAAGAAGAAAGAAAGAAGAAAGAAAGAAGAAAGAAAGAAAGAGGAAAGAAAGAAAGAAAGAAGAAAGAAAGAAGAAAGAAAGAAGTAAGAAAGAAAGAATAAAGAAAGAAAGAAGAATGGAAGAAAGAAGAAAGAAAGAAAGAACAAAGAAAAAAAGAATGAAGAAAGAAAGAAGAAGGAAAGAAGAAAGAAAAAAAGAAAGAAGATAAAAAGAAGAAATAAAGGAGAAAGAAAGAATTAAAAAAGAAGTAAGAAAGAAAGAAGAAAGAAAGAAGAAAGAAAGAAGAAAGAAGGAAGAATGAAAGAAGAAAGAAAGAAGAATGAAAGAAAGAAAGAAGTAAGAAAGAAAGAAGAAAGAAAGAAGAAAGAAAGAAATAATAAAGTAGTAGGAAAGAAGAAAGAAAGAAAGAAGCAAGAAAGAAGGAAGAAAGAAAGAAGAAAGAAAGAAATAAGAAAAAAAGAAGAAAGTAAGAAGAAAGAAAGAAGAGAGAAAGAAAGAAAGAACAAATAAAGAAGAAAGAAAAAGAAAGGAAGAAGAAAGAAAGAAGGAAGAAGAAAGAAAGAAGAAAGAAGAAAGGAAGAAGAAAGAAAGTAGAAAGAAAGAAAGAAGAAAGAAAGAAGAAAGAAAGAAGAAAGAAAGAAGAATGAAAGAAAGAAGAAAGAAAGAAAGTAAGAAAGAAAGAAAGAAAGAAGGAAGAAGAAAGAAAGAAGAAAGAAAGAAAGAAGAAATATAGAAAGAACAAAGAAAGAAGAAAGAAATAAGAAAGAAACAAGAAAGAAAGAAGAAAGAAAGAAAGAAAGAAGAAAGTAAGAAGTAAGAAAGAAAGAAGAAAGAAAGAAAGAAAGAAGAAATAAAGAGGAAAGAAAGAAGAAAGAAAGAAGAAAGGAAGAAAGAATAAAGAAAGAAAGAAGAAAGAAAGAAGAACGAAAGAAAGAAGAAAAAACAAAGAAACAAGGAAGAAAGAAGAAAGAAAGAAGAAAGAAAGAAGAAAGAAAGTAGAAAGAAAGAAGAAAGAAAGAAGAAAAAAGAATAAAGAAAGGAGAAAGAAAGAAGTAAGAAAGAAGTAAGAAAGAAAGAAGAAAGAAAGAAGAAAGAAAAAAAAGAAAGAAGAAAGAAAGAAAGAAGAAAGAAGAAAGAAAGAAGAAAAAAGAATAAAGAAAGGAGAAAGAAAGAAGTAAGAAAGAAAAAAGAAATAAAGAAGAAAGAAAGAAGAAAGAAAGAAAGAAGAAAGAAAAAAGAAAGAAAGAAGAAAGGAAGAAGACAGAAAGTAGAAAGAAAGAAAGAAATAAGAAAGAAGAAAGAAAGAAGAAAGAAAGAAGAAAGAAAGTAGTAAGAAAGAAGTAAAAAAGAAAGAAGAAAGGAAGTAGAAAGGAAGAAGAAAGGAAGAAAGAAGAAAGAAAGATGTTAGAAAGAAAGAAGAAAGAAAGAAAGAAGAAAGAAAGAAGTAAGAAATATGTAAGAAAGAATGAAGAAAGAAAGAAGAAAGAAAGTAGTAAGAAAGAAGTAAGAAAGAATGAAGAAAGGAAGAAGAAAGGGAGAAAGAAGAAAGAAAGAACGAAGAAAGAAAGAAGAAAGAAAGAAGAAAGAAAGAGGAAAGAAAGAAGTAAGAAAGAAAGAAAGAAGAAAGAAGAATGAAAGAAGTAAGAAAGAAGTAAGAAAGAATGAATTAAGAAAGAATAAAGAAAGAAGAAAGAAAGAAGAAAGAAATATGAAGGAAGAAAGAAGTAAGAAAAAAGTAAGAGAGAAATAAGAAAGAAAGAAGAATAAAGAAAGAAGAAAGAAAGAGGAATGAAACAAAGAAGAAACAAAGAAAGAAAGAAGAAAGAAAGGAGAAAGAACGAAAGAAGAAAGAAAGAAGAAAGAAAGAAGAAAGAAAGAAGAAAGAAAGAAGGAAGAAAGAAAGAAGAATGAAAGAAGTAAGAAAGAAAGAAGAAAGAAAGAAGTAAGAAAGAAAGAAGAAAGAAAGAAGTAAGAAAGAAAGAAGAGAGAAAGAAGAAAGAAAGAAGTACAAAAGAAGTAAGAAAGGAGTAAGAAAGGAAGAATAAATAAAGAAGAAAGAAGAAAGAATGAAGGAAGAAAGAAGAAAGAAAGAAGAAAGAAAGAAGAAAGAAAGAAAGAAAGAAGAAAGAAAGAAGAAAGAAAGAAATAAAGAAGAAAGAAAGAAGACAGAAAGAAGAAAGAAAAAAGAAAGAAAGAAGTAAGAAAGAAATAAGAAAGAAGAAAGAAAGAAAGAAGAAAGGAAGAAGAAAGAAAGAAAGAAGAAAGAAAGAAGAAAGAAAGAAGAAAGGAAGAAGACAGAAAGAAGAAAGAAAGAAAGAAATAAGAAAGAAGAAAGAAAGAAAGAAGAAAGAAAGAAGAGAGAAAGGAGAAAGATAGAAGAAAGATAGAAGAAAGAAAGAAGAAAGAAAGACGGAAGAAAGAAGAAAGGAAGAAAAAAGGAAGAAGAAAGAAAGAAAGAAGAAAGAAAGAAAGAATAAAGCAAGAAGAAAGAAAGAAAGAAGAAATAATGAAAGAAGAAAGAAAGAAAGAAGACAAAAAGAAGAAAGAAAGAAAAAAGAAAGAAAGAAGAAAGAAAGAAGAAAGGAAGAAAGAAGAAAGAAAGAAGAAAGAAGGAAGAAAGAAAGAAGAAAGAATGAAAGAAGAAAGAAAGAAGAAAGAAAGAAGTAAGAAAGAAGTAAGAAAGACAGAAGAAAGAAAGAAGTAAGAAAGAAGAAAGAAAGAAGTAAGAAAGAAAGAAGAGAGAAAGAAGAAAGAAAGAAGTACGAAAGAAGTAAGAAAGGAGTAAGAAAGGAAGAAGAAATAAAGAAGAAAGAAGAAAGAATGAAGGAAGAAAGAAGAAAGAAAGAAGAAAGAAAGAAGAAAGAAAGAAAGAAGAAAGAAAGAAGAAAGAAAGAAGAAAGAGAGGAGAAAGCAAGAAGAAAGAAAGAAAGAAGAAAGAAAGAAGAAAGAAAGAAGAAAGAAAGAGTTAAGAAAGAAAGAAGAAAGGAAGAAGAAAGAAAGAAGAGAGAAAGAAGGAGAGAACAAATAAAGAAGAAAGAAAAAGAAAGGAAGAAGAAAGAAAGAAAGAAGAAAGAAAGAAGAAACAAAGAAAGAATAAAGGAAGAAGAAAGAAAGAAAGAAGAAATAAAGAAAGAAGAAAGATAGAAAGAAGAGAGAAAGAAAGAAAGAACAAAGAAAGAAGAAAGAAAAAGTAAGGAAGAAGAAAGAAATAAGAAAGAAAGAAAGAAAGAAGAAAGAAGAAAGAAAGTAGAAAAAAAGAAAGAAGAAAGAAAGAAGTAAGAAAGAAGAAAGAAAGAAAGAAGAGAGAAAGAAAGAGAGAACAAATAAAGAAGAAAGAAATAGAACGGAAGAAGAAAGAAAGAAGGAAGAAGAAAGAAAGAAGAAAGAAGAAAGAAAGAAGAAAGAAAGTAGAAAGAAAGAAAGAAGAGAGAAAGAAGAAAGAAAGAAGTACAAAAGAAGTAAGAAAGGAGTAAGAAAGGAAGAAGAAATAAAGAAGAAGGAAGAAAGAATGAAGGAAGAAAGAAGAAGAAAGTAGAAAGAAAGAAGAAAGAAATAAAGAAGAAAGAAAGAAGAAAGAAAGAAGGAAGAAAGAAAGAAAGAATAAAGAAAGAAATAAATAAGAAAGAAAGAAGAAAGAAAAAAAATAAAGAAGAAAGAAAGAAGACAGAAAGAAGAAAGAAAAAAGAAAGAAAGAAAGAAGTAAGAAAGAAGTAAGAAAGAAGTAAGAAAGAAAAAAGAAATAAAGAAGAAAGAAAGAAGAAAGAAAGAAAGAAGAAAGAAAGAAGAAAGGAAGAAGAAAGAAAGAAGAAAGAAAGAAAGAGGAAAGAAAGAAAGAAAGAAGAAAGAAAGAAGAAAGAAAGAAGTAAGAAAGAAAGAATAAAGAAAGAAAGAAGAATGGAAGAAAGAAGAAAGAAAGAAAGAACAAAGAAAAAAAGAATGAAGAAAGAAAGAAGAAGGAAAGAAGAAAGAAAAAAAGAAAGAAGATAAAAAGAAGAAATAAAGGAGAAAGTAAGAATTAAAAAAGAAGTAAGAAAGAAAGAAGAAAGAAAGAAGAAAGAAAGAAGAAAGAAGGAAGAATGAAAGAAGAAAGAAAGAAGAATGAAAGAAAGAAAGAAGTAAGAAAGAAAGAAGAAAGAAAGAAGAAAGAAAGAAATAATAAAGTAGTAGGAAAGAAGAAAGAAAGAAAGAAGCAAGAAAGAAGGAAGAAAGAAAGAAGAAAGAAAGAAATAAGAAAAAAAGAAGAAAGTAAGAAGAAAGAAAGAAGAGAGAAAGAAAGAAAGAACAAATAAAGAAGAAAGAAAAAGAAAGGAAGAAGAAAGAAAGAAGGAAGAAGAAAGAAAGAAGAAAGAAGAAAGGAAGAAGAAAGAAAGTAGAAAGAAAGAAAGAAGAAAGAAAGAAGAAAGAAAGAAGAAAGAAAGAAGAATGAAAGAAAGAAGAAAGAAAGAAAGTAAGAAAGAAAGAAAGAAAGAAGGAAGAAGAAATAAAGAAGAAAGAAAGAAAGAAGAAATATAGAAAGAACAAAGAAAGAAGAAAGAAATAAGAAAGAAACAAGAAAGAAAGAAGAAAGAAAGAAAGAAAGAAGAAAGTAAGAAGTAAGAAAGAAAGAAGAAAGAAAGAAAGAAAGAAGAAATAAAGAAGAAAGAAAGAATAAACAAAGAAGAAAGGAAGAAAGAAGAGAGAAAGAAGAAAGAAAGAAGAGAGAAATAAGAAAGAATAAAGAAAGAAAGAAGAAAGAATGAAAGAAGAAATAAAGTTGAAAGAAAGAAAGAAGAAAGAAAGAAGAAAGGAAGAAAGAATAAAGAAAGAAAGAAGAAAGAAAGAAGAACGAAAGAAAGAAGAAAAAACAAAGAAACAAGGAAGAAAGAAGAAAGAAAGAAGAAAGAAAGAAGAAAGAAAGTAGAAAGAAAGAAGAAAGAAAGAAGAAAAAAGAATAAAGAAAGGAGAAAGAAAGAAGTAAGAAAGAAGTAAGAAAGAAAGAAGAAAGAAAGAAGAAAGAAAAAAAAGAAAGAAGAAAGAAAGAAAGAAGAAAGAAGAAAGAAAGAAGAAAAAAGAATAAAGAAAGGAGAAAGAAAGAAGTAAGAAAGAAAAAAGAAATAAAGAAGAAAGAAAGAAGAAAGAAAGAAAGAAGAAAGAAAAAAGAAAGAAAGAAGAAAGAAGAAGACAGAAAGTAGAAAAGAAAGAAAGAAATAAGAAAGAAGAAAGAAAGAAAGAAGAACGTAAGAAGAGAGAAAGAAGAAAGAAACAGGAAAGAAAGCAGAAAGGAAGAAGAAAGGAAGAAGAAAGAAAGAAAGAAGAAAGAAAGAGGAAAGAAAGAAGAAAGAAGTAAGGAATAAGAAAGAAAGAAGAAAGAAAGAAGAAAGAAAGTAGTAAGAAAGAAGTAAAAAAGAAAGAAGAACAGGAAGTAGAAAGGAAGAAGAAAGGAAGAAAGAAGAAAGAAAGATGTTAGAAAGAAAGAAGAAAGAAAGAAAGAAGAAAGAAAGAAGTAAGAAATATGTAAGAAAGAATGAAGAAAGAAAGAAGAAAGAAAGTAGTAAGAAAGAAGTAAGAAAGAATGAAGAAAGGAAGAAGAAAGGGAGAAAGAAGAAAGAAAGAACGAAGAAAGAAAGAAGAAAGAAAGAAGAAAGAAAGAGGAAAGAAAGAAGTAAGAAAGAAGAAAGAAGAAAGAAGAATGAAAGAAGTAAGAAAGAAGTAAGAAAGAATGAATTAAGAAAGAATAAAGAAAGAAGAAAGAAAGAAGAAAGAAATATGAAGGAAGAAAGAAGTAAGAAAAAAGTAAGAGAGAAATAAGAAAGAAAGAAGAATAAAGAAAGAAGAAAGAAAGAGGAATGAAACAAAGAAGAAACAAAGAAAGAAAGAAGAAAGAAAGGAGAAAGAACGAAAGAAGAAAGAAAGAAGAAAGAAAGAAGAAAGAAAGAAGAAAGAAAGAAGGAAGAAAGAAAGAAGAATGAAAGAAGTAAGAAAGAAAGAAGAAAGAAAGAAGTAAGAAAGAAAGAAGAAAGAAAGAAGTAAGAAAGAAAGAAGAGAGAAAGAAGAAAGAAAGTACAAAAGAAGTAAGAAAGGAGTAAGAAAGGAAGAATAAATAAAGAAGAAAGAAGAAAGAATGAAGGAAGAAAGAAGAAAGAAAGAAGAAAGAAAGAAGAAAGAAAGAAAGAAGAAAGAAAGAAGAAAGAAAGAAAAAAGAAAGAAAGAAAGAAGAAAAAACTAAGAAAGAAAGCAGAAAGAAACAAAGAAGAAAGAAATAAGAAGGAAAGAAAGAAGAAAGAAAGAAAAAAGAACGAAGAAAGAAGAAAGAAAGAAGAAAGAAAGAAAGAGGAAAGAAAGAGGAAAGAAAGAAGAAAGAAAGAAGAAAGGAAGAAGAAAGGAAGAAGAAATGAAGAATAAAGAAAAAGAAAGAAAGAAGAAAGAAAGAAGAAAGAAAGAAGAAAGAAAGAAAAAGAAAGAAAGAAGAGAGAAAGCAGAAAGATAGAAGAAAGACAGAAGAAAGAAAGGAGAAGAAAGAAGAAAGAAAGAAGAAAGGAAGAAGAAAGGAAGAAGAGAGAAAGAAAGAAGAAAGAAAGAAGAAAGGAAGAGGAAAGAAAGAAGAAAGAAGAAAGTAAGAAGAAAGAAAGAAGAAAGAAAGAAGAAAGTAAGAGGAAAGAAGAAAGAAAGAAGAAAGAAAAAAGAAAGAAGGAAAGAATAAAGAAATAAGAAATAAGAAAGAAAGAAGAAAGTAAGAAAAAAGAAAGAAAGGAGAAAGAAAGAAGAAAGGAAGAAGAAAGGAAGAAGAAAGGAAGAAGAAAGAAAGAAAGAACGAAGAAAGAAAGAAGAAAGAAAGAAGAAAGAAAGAAGAAAGAAAGAAGAAAGAAAGAGGAAAGAAAAAAGAGGAAAGAAAGAAGTAAGAAGAAAGTAGAAAGAAAGATAGAAAGAAAGGAAGAAAGAAAGAAAGAAGAAAGAGAGCAGAAAGAAAGAGGAAAGAAAGAAGAAAGAAGAAAGAAAGAAGAAACAAAGAAGAAAGAAAAAAGAAAGAAAGAAGAAAGAAGTAGAAAGAAGTAAGAAAGAAAGAAGAAAGGAAGAAGAAATGAAGAAAGAAGAAAGAAAGAAAGAAGAAAGAAAGAAGAATGAAAGAAGAACGAAAGAAGAAAGAGAGATATTAGAAAGAAGATGCAAGAAAGAAGAAGGAAAGAAAGAAGAAAGAAAGAAGAGAGAAAGGAGAAAGGTAGAAGAAAGATAGAAGTAAGAAAGAAGAAAGAAAGAAGAAAGGAAAAAAGAAGAAAGAAAGAAGAAAGAAAGAATAAAGAAAGAAGAAAGAAAGAAAGAAGAAAGAAAGAAGAAAGAAAGAAGTAAGAAAGAAGTAAGAAAGAAAGAAGAAAGAAAGAAGTAAGAAGAAGTAAGAAAGAAGTAAGAAAGAATAAGGAAAGAAGAAAGAAAGAAAGAAGAAAGAAAAAAAGGAAGAAAGAAGTAAGAAAGGAGTAAGAAAGGAAGAAGAAATAAAGAAAGAAGAAAGAATGAAGAAGAAAGAAGAAAGAAAGAAGAAAGAAAGAAGAAAGAAAGAAAGAAGAAAGTAGAAAGAAAGAGAAGAAAGAAAGAAGAAAGGAAGAAAGAAGAAAGAAAGAAAGGAGAAAGAAGAAAGAAACAAGAAAGAATGAAGAAAGAAGAAAGAAAGAAAGAAAGAAGAAAGAATGTAGAAAGAAAGTAGAAAGAAAGAAGAAAGAAAATAGAAAGAAACAAAGAAGACAGAAAGAAGAAGAAAGAAAAAAGAAAGAAAGAAGAAAGAAAGAAGAAAGAAAGAATGAAGTAAGAAAGAAGAAAGAAAGACAGAGGAAAGAAAGAAAGAAGAAATAAAGAAGAAGAAAATAGAAAGAAAGAATAGAGAAAGAAAGAAAGAAGAAAGGAAGAAAGAAGAAATAAAGAAAGAAGAAAGAAAGAAAGAAGAAAGAAAGAAGAAAGGAAGAAGAAAGAAAGAAAGAAAGAAGAAACAAAAAACTGAATAAGAATGAAAGAAGAAAGAAAAAAGAAGGAAGAATGAAAGAAGAAAGAAATGAGAAAGAAAGAAGTAAGGAGGAAGAAGAAAGAAGAAGAAAGAAGAAGAAAGAAAGAAGAAAGAAGAAGAAACGAAAGAAGAAAGAAATAAGAAAGAAATAAGAAGAATGAGAGAAGAAAGAAAGAAGAAAGAAAGGAGAAAGAAAGAAGTATGAAAGAAGTAAGAAAGAAAGAAGAAAGAAAGAAGAAAGAAAGAAGAAAGAAAGAAGAAAGAAAGAGGTAAGAAAGAAGTAAGAAAGAAAGAAGAAGAAAGAAAGAAGTAAGAAAGAAGAAAGAAAGAAAAATGAAAGAAAGAAATAAGAATGTAAGAAAAAGGATGAAGAAAGAAAGAAGAGAGAAAGAATGAAAGAACAAAGAAAGAAGAAAGAAAAAGAAAGATGAAAGAAAGAAGAAGAAAGAAGAAAGAAAGAGAAAGAAAGAAGAAAGAAAGAAGAAAGAAGAGAGAAAGAAGAAAGAAGAAAGAAAGAAAGAAGAAAGAAAGAAGAAAGAAAGAAGAAACAAGAAAGAAAGAAGAAAGAGAGAAGAAAGAAAGAAAAATGAAAGAAAGAAGTAAGAAAGAAGTAAGAAAGAAAGAGGAAAGAAAGAAGAAAGAAAGAAGAAAGAAAGAAGAAAGAAAGAAAGAAGAAAGAAAGAAGAAAGAAAGAAAGAAGAAAGAAAGAAGAAAGAAAGAGGTAAGAAAGAAGTAAGAAAGAAAGAAGAAAGAAAGAAAGAAGTAAGAAAGAAGAAAGAAGAAAGAAGTAAGAAAGTAAGAAGGAAGGAAGAAGAAAGAAAGAAGAGAGAAGAAAGAACAAAGAAAAAAGAAAGAAAAAGAAAGGAAGAACAAAGAAAGAAGAAAGAAGAAAGAAGGAGGAAAGAAAGAAACAAGAAAGAAAGAAGAAAGAAACAAGAAAGAAAGAAGAAGAAAGAAGAAAGAAAGAAGAAAGAAAGAGGTAAGAAAGAAGTAAGAAAGAAAGAAGAAAGAAAGAAAGAAGTAAGAAAGAAGAAAGAAAGAAAGAAGAAAGAAAGAAAGAAGAAAGAAAGAAAGAAGAGAGAAAGAAAGAAGAAGGAAAGAAGAAAGGAAGAAAGAAGAAAGAAGAAGAAAGAAGAAAGAAAGAAAGAAGAAAGAAAAAATGAAAGAAGAAAGAATGAAGAAAGAAAAAAGAAAGAAGTAAGAAAGAAAGAAGAAGGAAAGAAGAAAGAAAGTAGAAAGAAAGAAGAACGAAAGAAGAAAGAAATTAGAAAGAAAGAAAGAAGAATGAAAGAAGAAAGAAAGAAAGAAGAAAGGAAAAAGAAAGAAAGAAGTAAGAAAGAAGAACGAAAAAAGAAAGAAATAAGAAATAAATAAAGAAGAATGAAAGGAGAAAGAAAGAAGAATGAAAGTAGAGAGAAAGAAAGAAAGAAAGAAAGAAGAAAGAAGAAAGAAAGAAAGAAGAAAGAAAGAAAGAAGAAAGAAAGAAGAAAGGAAGAAAGACGAAAGAAAAAGCAAGGAAGAAGAAAGAAATAAGAAAGAAAGAAAGAAGAAAGAAAGAAAGAAGAAAGAAAGAAAGAAAGAACAAAGAAAGAAGTAAGAAAAAGTTTGGAAGAAGAAAGAAATTAGAAAGAAAGAAAGAAGAAAGAAAGAAAGAAAGAAGAAAGAAAGAATAAAGAAAGAAGAAAGAAAGAAGAGAGAAAGAAAGAAAGAAGAATGAAAGAAGAAAGAAGAAAGAAAGACGAAAGAAAGAAGCAAGAAAGAAGTAAGAAAGACAGAAGAAAGAAATAAGTAAAAGTAAGAAAGAAGCAATAAAGAAGAAAGAAAGAAAGAAGAAAGAAAGAAAGAAGAAATAAAGAAGTAAGAAAGAAAGAAGAAAGGAATAATAAAGAAAGAAGAACAAAAGAAGAAAGAAATAAGAAATAAAGAAAAAAGTATGAAAGAAGAAAGAAAGAAGCAAGAAAGAAGTAAGAAAGACAGAAGAAAGAAATAAGTAAAAGTAAGAAAGAAGCAATAAAGAAGAAAGAAAGAAAGAAGAAAGAAAGAAAGAAGAAATAAAGAAGTAAGAAAGAAAGAAGAAAGAAAGAACGAAAGAAGAAAGAAAGAAAGAAGAAAGGAAGAAAGAAGAAAGATAGAAAGAAGAAAGAAAGAAGAAAGAAAGAAGAAAGAGGAATGAAAGAAAGTAGGAAAGAAAGAAAGAAAGAACAAAAAGAGGAAAGAAACAAGTAAGAAAGAAAGAAAAAATATAGAAAAACAAAGAAAGAAGAAAGAAAGAAGTAAGAAAGAAAGAAGAAAGAAACAAGAAAGAAAGAAGAAAGAAAGTACTAAGAAAGAAGTAAGAAAGAAAGAAGAAATGAAGTAGAAAGGAAGAAGAAAGGAAGAAAAAAGAAAGAAAGAACGAAGAAAGAAAGAAGAAAAATAGAAGAAAGAAAGAATAAAGAAAGAAGAAAGAAAGAAGAAAGAAAGAAGAAAGAAAGAAGAAAGAAAGAAGTAAGAAAGAAGTAAGAAAGAAGAAAGGAAGAAGAAAGGAAGAAGGAAGAAAGAAAGAACGAAGAAAGAAAGAAGAAAGAAAGATGTTAGAAAGAAAGAAGAAAGAAAGAAAGAAGAAAGAAAGAATTAAAAAAGATGTAAGAAAGAATGAAGAAAGAAAGAAGAAAGAAAGAAGAAAGAAAGAAGAGAGTAGGAAGAAAGAAAGAAGAAAGAAAGAAGAAAGAAAGAAGAAAGAAAGAAGAAAGAAAGAAGAGAGAAGAAGAAAGAAAGAAGAAAGAAAGAAGAAAGAAAGTAAGAAGAAAGAAAGAAAGAAAGAAGAAAGGAAGAATGAAGAAAGAAAGAAAGAAATAAAGGGAAAAGAAAAAAAGAAGAAAGAAAAAAGAAAGAAAGAAGAAAGAAAGAAGAAAGAAGAAAGAAAGAAGCAAGAAAGAAGAAGGAAAGAAAGAAAGAACGAAGAAAGAAAGAAGAAAGAAAGATGTTAGAAAGAAAGAAGAAAGAAAGAAAGAAGAAAGAAAGAATTAAAAAAGATGTAAGAAAGAATGAAGAAAGAAAGAAGAAAGAAAGAAGAAAGAAAGAAGAGAGAAAGGAGAAAGATAGAAGAAAGAAAGAAGTAAGAAAGAAGTAAGAAAGAAAGAAGAAAGGAAGAAGAAAGGAAGAAGAAATGAGGAATAAAGAAAGAAGAAAGAAAGAAGAAAGAAAGAAGAAAGAAAGAAAGAAAAAAAGAAAGAAGAAAGAAGGAAGAAAGAAAGAAGAAAGAAAGAATAAAGAAAGAAGAAAGAAAGAAGAAATAAAGAAGAAAGAAAGAAGAGAGAAGGAAGAAAGAAAGAAGAATGAAAGAAGAAAGAAAGAAAGAAAGAAGAAAGAAGGAAAGAAAGAAAGAAGAAAGGAAGAATGAAGAAAGAAGAAAGAAGAAATAAAGGGACAAGAAACAAAGAAGAAAGAAAGAAGAAAGAAAGGAGAAAGAAAGAAGAAAGAAGAAAGAAAGAAGCAAGAAAGAAGAAGGAAAGAAAGAAGAAAGAAAGAAGAGAGAAAGGAGAAAGATAGAAGAAAGATAGAAGAAAGAAAGAAGAAAGAAAGAAGAAAGAAAGAGGAAAGGAAGAAGAAAGGAAGAAGAAAGAAAGAAAGAAGAAAGAAAGAAGAAAGAAGGAGGAAAGAAAGAAGAAAGAAGAAAGGAAGAAGAAAGAAAGAATAAAGAAAGAAGAAAGAAAGAAGAAAGAAAGTAGTAAGAAAGAAGTAAGAAAGAATGAAGAAAGGAAGAAGAAAGGAAGAAAGAAGAAAGAAAGAACAAAGAAAGAAAGAAGAAAGAAAGAGGAAAGAAAGAAGTAAGAAAGAAAGAGGAACGAAAGAAGTAAGAAAGAAGTAAGAAAGAATGAATTAAGAAAGAATAAAGAAGGAAGAAAGAAATAAGAAAGAAATAAAGAAGGAAGAAAGAAGTAAGAAAAAAGTAAGAAAGAAGTAAGAAAGAACGAAAAATAAAGAAAGAAGAAAGAAAGAGGAATGAAACAAAGAAGAAACAAAGAAAGAAAGAAGAAAGAAAGAAGAAATAAAGGAGAAAGAATGAAAGAAGAAAAAAAGAAGCAAGAAAGAAGAAAGAAAGAAGAAAGAAAGAAGAAATAAAGAAGAAGAAAGAAAAAGAAAGAAGAAAGAAGAAAGAAATATGAAAGAAGTAAGAAAGAAAGAAGTAAGAAAGAAAGAAGAAAGAAATAAAGAAGAAAGAAAGAAAGAAGAAAGGAAGAATGAAGAAAGAAAGAAAGAAGAAAGAAAGAGGAAAGAAACAATGAAGAAAGAAAGAAAGAAAGAAGAAAGAAAGAAGAAAGAAAGAAGAAAGAAAGAAAAAAGAAAGAAGAAAGGTAGAAGAAAGAAAAAAGAAAGAAGGAAAGAAGAAAGAAAGATGAAAGAAAGAAGAAAGAAAGAGGAAAGAAAGAAGAAAGAAAGAAAGAAGAAAGAAAAAGAAAGAAAGAAAGAAAGAAGAAAGATAGAAGAAAGAAAAAAGAAAGAATGAAAGAAGAAAGAAAGATGAAAGAAAGAAGAAAGGAAGAAGTAAGAAAGAAGAAAGTAAGAAGAAAGAAAGAAGAAAGAAGAAAGAAAAAAGAAAGAAGGAAAGAAGAAATAAAGAAGAAAGAAAGAAGAAAGAAAGAAGAAAGAAAGAAAGAAGAAAGAAAGAAGAAAGAAAGAAGAAAGGAAGAAGAAAGGAAGAAGAAAGGAAGAATAAAGAAAGAAGAAAGAAAGCAGAAAGAAAGAGGAAAGAAAGAAGAAAGAAAAAAGAAAGAAGAAACAAAGAAGAAAGAAAGAAGAAAGAAAGAAGTAAGAAAGAAGTAAGAAAGAAAAAGAAAGGAAGAAGAAAGGAAGAAGAAAGGAAAAAAGAAGAAAGAAAGAACAAAGAAAGAAAGAAGAAAGAAAGAAGAAAGAAAGATGTTAGAAAGAAAGAAGAAAGAAAGAAGAAAGAAAGAAAAAAGAAAGAAGAAAGAAGAAAGGTAGAAGAAAGAAAAAAGAAAGAAGGAAAGAAGAAAGAAAGATGAAAGAAAGAAGAAAGAAAGAGGAAAGAAAGAAGAAAGAAAGAAAGAAGAAAGAGAAAGAAAGAAAGAAAGAGAAGAAAGATAGAAGAAAGAAAAAAGAAAGAAGGAAAGAAGAAAGAAAGATGAAAGAAAGAAGAAAGGAAGAAGTAAGAAAGAAGAAAGTAAGAAGAAAGAAAGAAGAAAGAAGAAAGAAGAAAGAAAAAAGAAAGAAGGAAAGAAGAAAGAAAGAAGAAAGAAAGAAGAAAGAAAGAAGAAAGAAAGAAAGAAGAAAGAAAGAAGAAAGGAAGAAGAAAGGAAGAAGAAAGGAAGAAGAAAGGAAGAAGAAAGAAAGCAGAAAGAAAGAGGAGAGAATGAAGAAAGAAAAAAGAAAGAAGAAACAAAGAAGAAAGAAAGAAGAAAGAAAGAAGTAAGAAAGAAGTAAGAAAGAAAGAAGAAAGGAAGAAGAAAGGAAGAAGAAAGGAAGAAAGAAGAAAGAAAGAACAAAGAAAGAAAGAAGAAAGAAAGAAGAAAGAAAGATGTTAGAAAGAAAGAAGAAAGAAAGAAAGAAGAAAGAAAGAAGTAAGAAATATGTAAGAAAGAATGAAGAAAGAAAGAAGAAGGAAAGAAGAAAGAAAGAAGAAAGAAAGAGGAAAGAAAGAAGAAAGAAGAAAGGAAGAAGAAAGAAAGAAAGAAGAAAGAAGAAAGAAAGAAGAGAGAAAGAAGAAAGAAAGAAGAAAGAAGAAAGAAAGAAAGAAGAAAGAAAAAAGAAAGAAAGAAAAAGAAAGAAGAAAGAAAGAAAGAAGAGAGAAAGAAGAAAGAAGAAAGAAAGAAGAAAGAAAGAAGAAAGAAAGAAAAAGAAAGAAGAAATAAAGAAAGAAGAGAGAAAGAAGAACGAAAGAAAGAAAAAAGAAAGAAGAAAGGAAGAAGAAATAAAGAAGAAAGGAAGAATAAAGAAAGAAGAAAGAAAGAAGAAAGAAAGAAGAAAGAAAGAAGAAAGAAAGAAGAAAGGAATAGGAATGAAAGTAAGAAGAAAGAATGAAGAAATAAAGAAGTAAGAAAGAAGTAAGAAAGAAGTAACAAGGAAAGAAGAAAGAAAGAAGAAAGAAAGAAGATAGAAAGAAGACAGAATGAAAGAAAGAAGAAAGAAAGAAAGAAGAAAGGAAGAATGAAGAAAGAAAGAAAAAAGAAAGAAAGAAGAAAGAAACAAAGAAGAAAGAATGAAAGAAAGAAGAAATAAAGAAGAAAGAAAGAAGAAAGAAGAAAGAAAGAAAAAAGAAGGAAAGAAGAAAGAAAGAAGAAAGAAAGAAGAAATAAAGAAGTAAGAAAGAAGAAAGAAAAAAGAAAGAAAGAAGTAGGAAAGAAGACAGAAATAAGAAAGAAAGAAGAAAGAAAATAGTAAGAAAGAAAGAAGAAAGAAGAAAGAAAGAAGAAAGAAAGTCGAAAGAAAGGAAGAAGAAAGAAAAAAAGAAAGAAAGAAGAAAAAAAGAAAGAAAGAAGAAAGAAAGAAGAAAGAAAGAAAGAAAGAACAAAGAAAGAAATAAAGAACAAAGAAAGAAGAAAGACAGAAGAAAGAAAGAAGAAAGAAAGAAGAAAGACGAAAGAAAGAAGTAAGAGAGAAGCAAGAAAGAAGAGAGAAAGAAAGAAGAAAGAAAGAATGAAGAAATAAAGAAGTAAGAAAGAAGAAAGGAAGAATAAAGAAACAAGAAAGAAAGAAGAAAGAAAGTCAAAAGAAAGGAAGAAGAAAGAAAAAAAGAAAGAACATAGAAAGAAATAAAGAACAAAGAAAGAAGAAAGAGAGAAGAAAGAAAGAAGAAAGAAAGAAGAAAGAAAGACGAAAGAAAGAAGTAAGAAAGAAGCAAGAAAAAAGAAAGAAAGAAATAAGAAATAAAGAAAAAAGTATGAAAGAAGAAAGAAAGAAGAATGAAAGAAGACAGAAAAAAGAAAGAAAGAAAGAAGAAAGAAAGAAAGAAAGAAGAAAGAAAGAAGAAAGAAAAAAGAGAGAAAGAAGTAAGAGAGAAGACAGAAATAAGAAAGAAAGAAGAAAGAAAATAGTAAGAAAGAAAGAATAAAGAAAGAAGAAAGGAAGAAGAAAGGAAGAAGCATGGAAGAATAATGAAAGAAGAAGGAAGAAGAAAGAAACAAGAAAGAAAGAAAAAAGAAAGAAGAAAGAAGAAAGATAGAAGAAAGAAAAAAGAAAGAAGGAAATAAGAAAGAAATATGAAAGAAAGCAGAAAGAAAGAAAGAAGAAAGAAAGAAGAAAGGAAGAATAAAGAAAGAAGAAAGAAGAAAGAAAGAAAGAAGAAAGAAAGCAGAAAGAAAGAAAGAAGAAAGAAAGAATAAAGGAAGAATAAAAAAAGAAGAAAGAAAAAAGAAAGAAAGAAGAAAGAAAGCAGAAAGAAAGAGGAAAGAAAGAAGAAAGAAGAAAGAAAGAAGAAACAAAGAAGAAAGAAAGAAGAAAGAAAGAATTAAGAAAGAAGTAAGAATGAAGTACGAAAGAAAGAAGAAAAGAAGAAGAAAGGAAGAAGAAGGGAAGAAAGAAGAAAGTAAGAAGAAAGGAAGAATGAAGAAAGAAAGAAAGAAAGAAGAAATAAAGAGAAAAGAAACAAAGAAGAAAGAAAGAAAGAAAGAAAGAAAGAAAGAAAGAAAGAAAGAAAGAAAGAAAGAAAGAAAGAAAGAAAGAAAGAAAAAGAAAGAAAGAAAAAGAAAGAAAGAAGAAAGAAAGAAGAAGGAAAGAATGAAGAAAGAAAGAAGAGAGAAAGAAGAAATAAAGAAGAAAGGAAGAAGAAAGGAAGAAGAAAGGAAGAAAAAAGAAAGAAGAAAGAAAGAAGAAAGAAAGAAAAAAGAAATAAGAAATAAGAAATATAGAAGAAAGAAAAAAGAAAGAATGAAAGAAGAAAGAAAGATGAAAGAAAAAAGAAATAAAGAGTAAAGAAAGAAGAAAGAAAGAAGTAAGAAATATGTAAGAAAGAATGAAGAAAGAAAGAAGAAAGAAAGAAGAAGGAAAGAAAGAAGAAAGAAGAAAGAAGAAAGAAAGAAGAAAGAAAGAAAGAAGAAAGAAAGAAGAGAGAAAGGAGAAAGATAGGAGAAAGAAAGAAGAAACAAAGAAGAAAGAAAGGGGAAAGGAAGAAGAAAGGAAGAAGAAAGACAGAAGAAAGAAAGAAGAAAGAAAGAGGAAAGAAAGAAGAAAGAAGAAAGGAAGAAGAAAGAAAGTAGTAAGAAAGAAGTAAGAAAGAAAGAAGAAATGAAGTGGAAAGGAAGAAGAAAGGAAGAAACAAGAAAGAAAGAACGAAGAAAGAAAGAAGAAAAATAGAAGAAAGAAAGAATAAAGAAAGAAGAAAGAAAGAAGAAAGAAAGAAGAAAGAAAGAAGAAAGAAAGAAGTAAGAAAGAAGTAAGAAAGAAAGAAGAAAGGAAGAAGAAAGGAAGAAGGAAGAAAGAAAGAACGAAGAAAGAAAGAAGAAAGAAAGATGTTAGAAAGAAAGAAGAAAGAAAGAAAGAAGAAAGAAAGAATTAAAAAAGATGTAAGAAAGAATGAAGAAAGAAAGAAGAAAGAAAGAAGAAAGAAAGAAGTGAGAAGGAAGAAAGAAAGAAGAAAGAAAGAAGAAAGAAAGTAAGAAGAAAGAAAGAAAGAAAGAAGAAAGGAAGAATGAAGAAAGAAAGAAAGAAGAAATAAAGGGAAAAGAAAAAAAGAAGAAAGAAAAAAGAAAGAAAGAAGAAAGAAAGAAGAAAGAAGAAAGAAAGAAGCAAGAAAGAAGAAGGAAAGAAAGAAAGAACGAAGAAAGAAAGAAGAAAGAAAGATGTTAGAAAGAAAGAAGAAAGAAAGAAAGAAGAAAGAAAGAATTAAAAAAGATGTAAGAAAGAATGAAGAAAGAAAGAAGAAAGAAAGAAGAAAGAAAGAAGAGAGAAAGGAGAAAGATAGAAGAAAGAAAGAAGTAGGAAAGAAGTAAGAAAGAAAGAAGAAAGGAAGAAGAAAGGAAGAAGAAATGAAGAATAAAGAAAGAAGAAAGAAGAAGAAAGAAAGAAGAAAGAAAGAAAGAAAAAAAGAAAGAAGAAAGAAGGAAGAAAGAAAGAAGAAAGAAAGAATAAAGAAAGAAGAAAGAAAGAAGAAAGAAAGAAGAAAGAAAGAAGTAAGAAAGAAGTAAGAAAGAAGTAAGAAAGAAAGAAGAAAGGAAGAAGAAAGAAGAAGAAAGGAAGAAAGAAGAAAGAAAGAACGAAGAAAGAAAGAAGAAAGAAATAAGAAAGAAAGATGTTAGAAAGAAAGAAGAAAGAAAGAAGAAAGAAAGAATTAAGAAAGATGTAAGAAAGAATGAAGAAAGAAAGAAGAAAGAAAGAAGAAAGAAAGAAGAGAGAAGGAAGAAATAAAGAAGAATGAAGAAGGAAAGAGAGAAAGAAGAAAGAAAGAAAGAAAGAAAGAAGAAAGGAAGAATGAAGAAAGAAAGAAAGAAGAAATAAAGGGAAAAGAAACAAAGAAGAAAGAAAGAAGAAAGAAAGGAGAAAGAAAGAAGAAAGAAGAAAGAAAGAAGCAAGAAAGAAGAAGGAAAGAAAGAAGAAAGAAAGAAGAGAGAAAGGAGAAAGATAGAAGAAAGATAGAAGAAAGAAAGAAGAAAGAAAGAAGAAAGAAAGAAGAAAGGAAGAATAAAGGAAGAAGAAAGAAAGAAAGAAGAAAGAAAGAAGAAAGAAGGAGGAAAGAAAGAAGAAAGAAGAAAGGAAGAAGAAAGAAAGAAGAAAGAAAGAAGAAAGAAAGAAGAAAGAAAGTAGTAAGAAAGAAGTAAGAAAGAATGAAGAAAGGAAGAAGAAAGGAAGAAAGAAGAAAGAAAGAACAAAGAAAGAAAGAAGAAAGAAAGAGGAAAGAAAGAAGTAAGAAAGAAAGAAAGAGGAACGAAAGAAGTAAGAAAGAAGTAAGAAAGAATGAATTAAGAAAGAATAAAGAAGGAAGAAAGAAATAAGAAAGAAATAAAGAAGGAAGAAAGAAGTAAGAAAAAAGTAAGAAAGAAGTAAGAAAGAACGAAAAATAAAGAAAGAAGAAAGAGGAATGAAACAAAGAAGAAACAAAGAAAGAAAGAAGAAAGAAAGAAGAAATAAAGGAGAAAGAATGAAAGAAGAAAAAAAGAAGAAAGAAAGAAGAAAGAAAGAAGAAAGAAAGAAGAAATAAAGAAGAAGAAATAAAAAAGAAAGAAGAAAGAAGAAAGAAATATGAAAGAAGTAAGAAGAAAGAAGTAAGAAGAAAGAAGAAAGAATAAAGAAGAAAGAAAGAAAGAAGAAAGGAAGAATGAAGAAAGAAAGAAAGAAGAAAGAAAGAGAAAGAAAAAAAGAAGAAAGAAAGAAAGAAAGAAGAAAGAAGAAGAAAGAAAGAAGAAAGAAAGAAGAAGAAAGAAAGAAGCAAGAAAGAAGAAAGAAAGAAAGAAGAGAGAAAGAAGAAAGAAAGAAGAAAGAAAGAGAGAGAAGAAAGAAAGAAGAAAGGAAGAAGAAAGGAAGAAGAAAGGAAGAAAAAAGAAAGAAGAAAGAAAGAAGAAAGAAAGAAAAAAGAAAGAAGAAAGAAGAAATATAGAAGAAAGAAAAAAGAAAGAATGAAAGAAGAAAGAAAGATGAAAGAAAAAGAAATAAAGAGGAAAGAAAGAAGAAAGAAAGAAAGAAGAAAGAAAGAAGAAAGAAAGAAAGAAGAAAGATAAAAGAAAGAAAAAAGAAAGAAGGAAAGAAGAAAGAAAGAAGAAAGGAAGAAGAAAGAAAGAAGAAAGTAAGAAGAAAGAAAGAAGAAAGAAGAAAGATAGAATAAAGAAAAAAGAAATAAGGAAAGAAGAAAGAAAGAAGAAAGAAAGAAGCAAGAAAGAAAGAAGAAAGAAAGAAGAAAGAAAGAAGAAAGGAAGAAGAAAGGAAGAAGAAAGGAAGAAGAAAGAAAGAAGAAAGAAAGCAGAAAGAAAGAGGAAAGAAAGAAGAAGGAAGAAAGAAAGAAGAAACAAAGAAGAAAGAAAGAAGAAAGAAAGAAGAAAGAAAAAAGAAAAAGAAAGAAAGAAGAAAGAAAGGAGAAAGAAAGAAGTAAGAAAGAAGAAAGAAAGAAAGAAGAAAGAAAGAAGAAAGAAAGAAGAACGAAAGAAGAAAGAAATAAGAAAGAAAGAAAGAAGAATGAAAGAAGAAAGAAAGAAGAATGAAAGAAAGAAGTAAGAAAGAAGTAAGAAAGAAAGAAGAAAGAAAGAAGAAAGAAAGAAGAAAGAAAGAAAGAAGAAAGAAAGAAGAAAGAAAGAGGTAAGAAAGGAGTAAGAAAGAAAGAAGAAAGAGAGAAAGAAGTAAGAAAGAAGAAAGAAATTAAGATGAAAGAAAGAAGTAAGAAAGTAAGAAGGAAGGATGAAGAAAGAAAGAAGAGAGAAAGAAAGAAAGAACAAAGAAAGAAGAAAGAAAAAGAAAGAAGAAAGAAAGAAAAAAGAAAGAAGAAAGAAAGAAGAGAGAAAGAAGAAAGAAGAAAGAAAGAAAGAAGAAAGAAAGAAGAAAGAAAGAAAAAGAAAGAAGAAAGAAAGAAAGAAGAGAGAAAGAAGAACGAAAGAAAGAAAAAAGAAAGAAGAAAGAAAGAAGAAAGAAAGAGGTAAGAAAGAAGTAAGAAAGAAAGAAGAAAGAAGTAAGAAAGATGAAAGAAAGAAAGAAGGAAGAATGAAAGAAGAAAGAAAGAAAGAAGAGAGAAAGAAAGAAGAAGGAAAGAAGAAAGGAAGAAAGAAGACAGAAAGAAAGAAAGAAGAAAGGAAGAAAGAAAGAAGAACGAAAAATAGAAAGAAGAAAGAATGAAGAAAGAATGAAGAAAGAAAAAAGAAAGAAGTAAGAAAGAAATGAGAAGGAAAGAAGAAAGAAAGAAGAAAGAAAGAAGAACGAAAGAAGAAAGAAATAAGAAAGAAAGAAAGAAGAATGAAAGAAGAAATAAAGAATAATGAAAGAAAGAATTAAGAAAGAAGTAAGAAAGAAAGAGGAAAGAAAGAAGAAAGAAGAACGAAAGAAGAAAAGTAAGAAAGAAACAATGAAGAATGAGAGAAGAAAGAAAGAAGAATGAAAGAAAGAATTAAGAAAGAAGTAAGAAAGAAAGAAGAAAGAAAGAAGAACGAAAGAAGAAAGGAAAAAGAAAGAAAGAAGTAAGAAAGAAAGAAGAAAGAAAGAAGAAAGAAAGAAGTAAGAAAGAAGTAAGAAAGAAAGAAGAAAGAAAGAAGCAATAAAGAAGATATAAAGAAAGAAGAAAGAAAGAAGAAAGAAAGAAGAAAGAAAGAAGAAAGAAAGAAGAAAGAAAGAAAGAAGAAAGAAAGAAGAAAGAAAGAGGTAAGAAAGAAGAAAGAAAGAAAGAGGAAAGAAAGAAAGAAGTAAGAAAGGAGAAAGAAAGAAGAACGAAAGAATAAAGAAAGAAAGAAGAAAGAAAGAAGAAAGAAAGAAAGAAGAAAGAAAGAAGAAAGAAAGAAAGAAGAAAGAAAGAAGAAAGAAAGAAAGAAGAAAGAAAGAAGAAAGGAAGAAGAAAGAAAGAAGTCAGAAATAAGAAATAAAGAGGTAAGAAAGAAGTAAGAAAGAAAGAAGAAATAAAGAAAGAAGTAAGAAAGAAGAAAGAAAAAAAGACGAAAGAAAGAAGTAAGAAAGTAAGAAGAAAGGATGAAGAAAGAAAGAAGAGAGAAAGAAAGAAAGAACAAAGAAAGAAGAAAGAAAAAGAAAGAAAGAAAGAAGAAAGAAAAAAAAGAGAAAGAAAGAAGAAGGAAAGAAGAAAGGAAGAAAGAAGAAAGAAAGAAAGAAAGAAGAAAGAGAGAAAGAAGAAAGAAAGAAGAAAGAAGAAAGAAAGAAGAAAGAAAGAAAGAAGAAAGAAATAAGAAAGAAACAAAGAAGAAAGAAATAAAGAAAGAAGAAAGAAAGAAGAAAGAAGAAAGAAAGAAGAAAGAAAGAAGAAAGAATGAAAGAAGACAGAAAAAAGAAAGAAGGAAAGAAGAAAGAAAGAAAGAAGAAAGAAAGAAGAAAGAAAAAAGAGAGAAAGAAGTAAGAGAGAAGACAGAAATAAGAAAGAAAGAAGAAAGAAAATAGTAAGAAAGAAAGAATAAAGAAAGAAGAAAGGAAGAAGAAAGGAAGAAGCATGGAAGAATAATGAAAGAAGAAGGAAGAAGAAAGAAACAAGAAAGAAAGAAAAAAGAAAGAAGAAAGAAGAAAGATAGAAGAAAGAAAAAAGAAAGAAGGAAATAAGAAAGAAATATGAAAGAAAGCAGAAAGAAAGAAAGAAGAAAGAAAGAAGAAAGGAAGAATAAAGAAAGAAGAAAGAAGAAAGAAAGAAAGAAGAAAGAAAGCAGAAAGAAAGAAAGAAGAAAGAAAGAATAAAGGAAGAATAAAGAAAGAAGAAAGAAGAAAGAAAGAAAGAAGAAAGAAAGCAGAAAGAAAGAAAGAAGAAAGAAAGAATTAAGAAAGAAGTAAGAATGAAGTACGAAAGAAAGAAGAAAAGAAGAAGAAAGGAAGAAGAAAGGAAGAAAGAAGAAAGGAAGAAGAAAGGAAGAATGAAGAAAGAAAGAAGAAATAAAGAGAAAAGAAACAAAGAAGAAAGAAAGAAAGAAAGAAAGAAATAAATAAATAAATAAAGAAAGAAAGAAAGAAAGAAAGAAAGAAAGAAAGAAAAAGAAAGAAAGAAAGAAAGAAGAAAGAAAGAAGAAGGAAAGAATGAAGAAAGAAAGAAGAGAGAAAGAAGAAAGAAAGAAGAAAGAAAGAAGAGAGAAAGAAGAAATAAAGAAGAAAGGAAGAAGAAAGGAAGAAGAAAGGAAGAAAAAAGAAAGAAGAAAGAAAGAAGAAAGAAAGAAAAAAGAAAGAAGAAAGAAGAAATATAGAAGAAAGAAAAAAGAAAGAATGAAAGAAGAAAGAAAGATGAAAGAAAAAAGAAATAAAGAGGAAAGAAAGAAGAAAGAAAGAAAGAAGAAAGAAAGAAGGAAGAAAGAAAGAAGAAAGATAAAAGAAAGAAAAAAGAAAGAAGGAAAGAAGAAAGAAAGAAGAAAGGAAGAAGAAAGAAAGAAGAAAGTAAGAATAAAGAAAGAAGAAAGAAGAAAGAATAAAGAAAAAAGAAATAAGGAAAGAAGAAAGAAAGAAGAAAGAAAGAAGCAAGAAAGAAAGAAGAAAGAAAGAAGAAAGAAAGAAGAGAGGAAGAAGAAAGGAAGAAGAAAGGAAGAATAAAGAAAGAAGAAAGAAAGCAGAAAGAAAGAGGAAAGAAAGAAGAAGGAAGAAAGAAAGAAGAAACAAAGAAGAAAGAAAGAAGAAAGAAATAAGAAAGAAAGGAGAAAGGAAGAAGAAAGATAGAAGAAAGGAAGAAAGAAGAAAGAAAGAAGAAAGAAAGATGTTAGAAAGAAAGAAGAAAGAAAGAAAGAAGTAAGAAAGAACTAAGAAAGAAAAAAGAAAGAAAGAAGAAAGAAAGTAGAAAGATAGTAGAAAGAAAGAAGAAAGAAAGAAGAAATAAACAAAGAAGACAGAAAGAAGAAAGAAAGAAAAAAGCAAGAAAGAAGAAAGAAAGAAGAAAGAAAGAAAGATGTAAGAAAGAAGAAAGAAAGAAAGATGAAAGAAAGAAAGAAGAAAGAAAGAAGAAAGAAAGAAAAAAGAAAAAAGAAAGAAAGAAGAGAGAAAGAAAGAAAGAAGAAAGAAAGAAAGAAGAAAGAAAGAAGAAAGGAAGAAGAAAGAAAGAAAGGAGAAACAAAAAAAAGAAAGAAAGGAGAAACAAAAAAGAAGAAAGAAGAAAGAAAGAAGAAAGAAAAAAGAAAGAAGAAAGAAAGAAGAAAGAAAGGAGAAAGAAAGAAGTAAGAAAGAAGAAAGAAAGAAAGAAGAAAGAAAGAAGAAAGAAAGAAGAACGAAAGAAGAAAGAAATAAGAAAGAAAGAAAGAAGAATGAAAGAAGAAAGAAAGAAGAATGAAAGAAAGAAGTAAGAAAGAAGTAAGAAAGAAAGAAGAAAGAAAGAAGAAAGAAAGAAGAAAGAAAGAAGAAAGAAAGAAAGAAGAAAGAAAGAAGAAAGAAAGAAGAAAGAAAGAAGTAAGAAAGAAAGAAGAAAGAAAGAAAGAATTAAGAAAGAAGAAAGAAATTAAGATGAAAGAAAGTAAGAAGGAAGGATGAAGAAAGAAAGAAGAGAGATAGAAAGAAAGAACAAAGAAGAAAGAAAAAGAAAGAAGAAAGAAAGTAAAAAGAAAGAAGAAAGAAAGAAGAGAGAAAGAAGAAAGAAGAAAGAAAGAAAGAAGAAAGAAAGAAGAAAGAAAGAAAAAGAAAGAAGAAAGAAAGAAAGAAGAGAGAAAGGAGAACGAAAGAAAGAAAAAAGAAAGAAGAAAGGAAGAAGAAATAAAGAAGAAAGGAAGATTAAAGAAAGAAGAAAGAAAGAAGAAAGAAAGAAGAAAGAAAGAAGAAAGAAATAAGAATGAAAGAAAGAAGAAAGAATGAAGAAATAAAGAACTAAGAAAGAAGTAAGAAAGAAGTAACAAGGAAAGAAGAAAGAAAGAAGAAAGAAAGAAGAACGAAACAAAGAAGAAATAATGAAAGAAAGAAGAAATAAAGAAGAAAGAAAGAAGAAAGAAGAAAGAAAGAAAGAAAGAAGAAAGAAAGAAGAAAGAAAGAAGAATGGAAGAAGAAAGGAAGAATAAATAAAGAAGAAAGGAAGAAGAAAGAAAGAAGAAAGAAAGAAAGAAGAAAGAAGTAAGAAATAAAGAAGAAATAAAGAAGAAAGAAAGAAAGAAGAAAGAAGAAAGGAAGAAGAAAGAAAGAAGAAAGGAAGAAGAAAGGAAGAATAAATGAAGAAGAAAGATGTTAGAAAGCAGGAAGAAAGAAAGAAAGAAGAAAGAAAGAAGAAAGAAAGAAGTAAGAAAGAAGAAGGAAAGAAGAAAGAAAGAAGAAAGAAAGAAGAAAGGAAGAAAGAAGAAAGAATGAAAGAAGAAAGAAGGAAAGAAGAAGGAAACAGTAAGAAAGAAGTAAGAAAGAAGTAAGAAGTTAGAAAGAAAGAAGAAAGGAAGAAGAAAGGAAGAAGAAATGAAGAAGAAAGAAAGAAGAAAGAAAGAGGAAATTAAGAAAGAAAAAAGACTGAAGAAATAAAGAAGTAAGAAGGAAGTAGGAAAGAAGTAAGAAAGTAAGAAGAAAGAAAAAATAAAGAAAGAAAGAAAGAAGAAAGAAAGAAAGAAAGAAGAAAGAAATAAGAAAGAAAGAAGAAAGAAACAAAGAAGAAAGAAATGAGGAAGGAAAGAAAGAAGAAAGAAAGAAGAAAGTAGGAAGAAAGAAGAAAGAAAGAAGAAGAAAGAAAGAAGAAAGAAAGAAGAAAGAAAGAAAGAAGAAAGAAATAAGAAAGAAACAAAGAAGAAAGGAAGAAAGAAGAAAGAAAGAAGAAAGAAAGAAGAAAGAAAGAAGAAAGAAAGAAGAAAGAAGAAAGAAAGAAGAAAGAAAGTAGAAAGAAAGAAAGAAGAAAGAAAGAAAGAAGAAAGGAAGAATGAAGAAAGAAAGAAAGAAGAAAGAAAGAGGAAATAAGGAAGAAAGAAGAAAGAAAGAAGCAAGAAAGAAGAAGGAAAGAAAGAAGAAAGAAGAAAGAATGAAGAAAGAAAGAAAGAAAGAAGAACGAAAGAAGAAAGGAAGAAGAAAGGAAGAAGAAGGAACGAAAGAAGAAAGAAGAAAGGAAGAAGAAAGAAGGAAGAAAGAAAGAAGAAAGTAAGAAGAAAGAAGAAAGAAAGAAGAAAGATAAAAGAAAGAAGGAAAGAATAAAGAAAGAAGAAAAGAAGAAAGGAAGAAAGAAGAAAGAAAGAAGAAAGAAGGAAGAGAGGAAGAAGAAAGGAAGAATAAAGAAAGAAGAAAGAAAGTAGAAATAAAGAAGAAAGAAAGAAGAAAGAAAGAAGAAAGGAAGAAGAAAGAAACAAAGAAGAAAGAATGAAAGAAAGAAGAAATAAAGAAGAAAGAAAGAAGAAAGAAGAAAGAAAGAAAGAAAGAAGAAAGAAAGAAGAAAGAAAGAATAAAGAAAGGAGAAAAAAAGAAGAAAGAAGAAAGAAAGAAGAAAGGAAGAAGAATGGAAGAAGAAAGGAAGAATAAATAAAGAAGAAAGGAAGAAGAAAGAAAGAAGAAAGAAAGAAAGAAGAAAGAAGTAAGAAATAAAGAAGAAATAAAGAAGAAAGAAAGAAAGAAGAAAGAAGAAAGGAAGAAGAAAGAAAGAAGAAAGGAAGAAGAAAGGAAGAATAAATGAAGAAGAAAGATGTTAGAAAGCAGGAAGAAAGAAAGAAAGAAGAAAGAAAGAAGAAAGAAAGAAGTAAGAAAGAAGTAAGAAAGACGTAAGAAAGTAGTAAGAAAGAAGAAAGAAAGAAGAAGGAAAGAAGAAAGAAAGAAGAAAGGAAGAAAGAAGAAAGAATGAAAGAAGAAAGAAGGAAAGAAGAAGGAAAAAGTAAGAAAGAAGTAAGAAAGAAGTAAGAAGTTAGAAAGAAAGAAGAAAGGAAGAAGAAAGGAAGAAGAAATGAAGAAGAAAGAAAGAAGAAAGAAAGAGGAAAGTAAGAAAGAAAAAAGACTGAAGAAATAAAGAAGTAAGAAGGAAGTAGGAAAGAAGTAAGAAAGTAAGAAGAAAGAAAAAATAAAGAAAGAAAGAAAGAAGAAAGAAAGAAAGAAAGAAGAAAGAAATAAGAAAGAAAGAAGGAAGAAACAAAGAAGAAAGAAATGAGGAAGGAAAGAAAGAAGAAAGAAAGAAGAAAGTAGGAAGAAAGAAGAAAGAAAGAAGAAGAAAGAAAGAAGAAAGAAAGAAGAAAGAAAGAAAGAAGAAAGAAATAAGAAAGAAACAAAGAAGAAAGGAAGAAAGAAGAAAGAAATAAGAAAGAAAGAAGGAAGAAACAAAGAAGAAAGAAATGAGGAAGGAAAGAAAGAAGAAAGAAAGAAGAAAGTAGGAAGAAAGAAGAAAGAAAGAAGAAGAAAGAAAGAAGAAAGAAAGAAGAAAGAAAGAAAGAAGAAAGAAATAAGAAGGAAACAAAGAAGAAAGGAAGAAAGAAGAAAGAAATAAGAAAGAAAGAAGGAAGAAACAAAGAAGAAAGAAATGAGGAAGGAAAGAAAGAAGAAAGAAAGAAGAAAGTAGGAAGAAAGAAGCAAGAAAGAAGAAGGAAAGAAAGAAAAAAGAAGAAAGAATGAAGAAAGAAAGAAAGAAAGAAGAACGAAAGAAGAAAGGAAGAAGAAAGGAAGAAGAAGGAACGAAAGAAGAAAGAAGAAAGGAAGAAGAAAGAAGGAAGAAAGAAAGAAGAAAGTAAGAAGAAAGAAGAAAGAAAGAAGAAAGATAAAAGAAAGAAGGAAAGAATAAAGAAAGAAGAAAAGAAGAAAGGAAGAAAGAAGAAAGAAAGAAGAAAGAAGGAAGAGAGGAAGAAGAAAGGAAGAATAAAGAAAGAAGAAAGAAAGTAGAAATAAAGAAGAAAGAAAGAAGAAAGAAAGAAGAAAGGAAGAAGAAAGAAAGAAGAAAGGAAGAATGAAGAAAGAAAGAAGAAAGAAAGAAGAAAGAAAGAAGAAAGAAAGAAAGAAGAAAGAAAGAAGAAAGAAAGAGGTAAGAAAGAAGTAAGAAAGAAAGAGGAAAGAAAGAAAGAAGTAAGAAAGGAGAAAGAAAGAAGAACGAAGGAATAAAGAAAGAAAGAAGAAAGAAAGAAGAAAGAAAGAAGAAAGAAAGAAAGAAGAAAGAAAGAAGAAAGAAAGAAAGAAGAAAGAAAGAAGAAAGGAAGAAGAAAGAAAGAAGTCAGAAATAAGAAATAAAGAGTTAAGAAAGAAGTAAGAAAGAAAGAAGAAATAAAGAAAGAAGTAAGAAAGAAGAAAGAAAAAAAGACGAAAGAAGTAAGAAAGTAAGAAGAAAGGATGAAGAAAGAAAGAAGAGAGAAAGAAAGAAAGAACAAAGAAAGAAGAAAGAAAAAGAAAGAAAGAAAGAAGAAAGAAAGAAAAAAAAGAGAAAGAAAGAAGAAGGAAAGAAGAAAGGAAGAAAGAAGAAAGAAAGAAAGAAAGAAGAAAGAAAGAAAGAAGAAAGAAAGAAGAAAGAAGAAAGAAAGAAGAAAGAAAGAAGAAAGAAAGTAGAAAGAAAGAAATAAAGAAGAAAGAAAGAAAGAAATAAGAAAGAAAGAATGAAGAAAGAAAGAAAGAAGAAAGAAAGATGAAAGAAGGAAGAAAGAAGAAAGAAAGAAGCAAGAAAGAAGAAGGAAAGAAAGAAGAAAGAAGAAAGAAAGAAAGGAGAAAGAAAAAAGAGAGAAAGGAGAAAGATAAAGACAGAAGAAAGAAAGAAGAAAGAAAGAAGAAAGAAAGAAGAAAGGAAGAAGAAAGGAAGAAGAAGGAAAGAAAGAAGAAAGAAGAAAGGAAGAAGAAAGAAAGAAGAAAGAAAGAAGAAAGTAAGAAGAAAGAAGAAAGAAAGAAGAAAGAAAAAAGAAAGAAGAACGAAAAAAAGAAAGAAGAAAGAATGAAGAAAGAAAAAAGAAAGAAGTAAGAAAGAAATAAGAAGGAAAGAAGAAAGAAAGAAGAAAGAAAGAAGAACGAAAGAAGAAAGAAATAAGAAAGAAAGAAAGAAGAATGAAAGAAGAAAGAAAGAATAATGAAAGAAAGAAGTAAGAAAGAAGTAAGAAAGAAAGAGGAAAGAAAGAAGAAAGAAAGAAGAACGAAAGAAGAAAGAAATAAGAAAGAAAGAATGAAGAATGAAAGAAGAATGAAAGAATAAAGAAAGAAAGAAGAAAGAAAGAAAGAAGAAAGAAAGAAAGAAGAAAGAAAGAAAAAAGAAAGAAAGAAAGAAGAAAGGAAGAAGAAAGAAAGAAAGAAAGAAGAAACAAAAAAAAAGAAAGAAGAAAGAAAGAAGAAAGAAAAAAAGAAAGAAGAAAGAAAGAAGAAAGAAAGGAGAAAGAAAGAAGTAAGAAAGAAGAAAGAAAGAAAGAAGAAAGAAAGAAGAAAGAAAGAAGAACGAAAGAAGAAAGAAATAAGAAAGAAAGAAAGAAGAATGAAAGAAGAAAGAAAGAAGAATGAATGAAAGAAGTAAGAAAGAAGTAAGAAAGAAAGAAGAAAGAAAGAAGTAAGAAGTAAGAAAGAAGTAAGAAAGAAGCAAGAAAGAAGAAAGAAAGAAAGAAGAAAGAAAGAAGTAAGAAGTAAGAAAGAAGTAAGAAAGAAGCAAGAAAGAAGAAAGAAAGAAAGAAGAAAGAAAGAAGAAAGAAATAAAGAAGAAATAAAGAAGTAAGAAAGAAAGAAGAAAGGAAGAATAAAGAAAGAATAAAGAAAGAAGAACGAAAGAAGAAAGAATTAAGAAATAAAGAAAAAAGTATGAAAGAAGAAAGAAAGAAGAAAGAAAGAAGAAAGAAAGAAGAAAGAAGAAAGAAGAAAGAAAGAAAGAGGAAAGAAAGAAAGAAGAAATAAAGAAGAAAGAAAAAAGAAAGAAAGAAGAGAGAAGGAAAGAAAGAAGAAAGAAAGAAAGAAGAAAGAAAGAAAGAAGAAAGAAAGAAAAAAGAAAGAAAGAAAGAAGAAAGGAAGAAGTAAGAAAGAAAGAAAGAAGAAACAAAAAAAAAGAAAGAAGAAAGAAAGAAGAAAGAAAAAAGAAAGAAGAAAGAAAGAAGAAAGAAAGGAGAAAGAAAGAAGTAAGAAAGAAGAAAGAAAGAAAGAAGAAAGAAAGAAGAAAGAAAGAAGAACGAAAGAAGAAAGAAATAAGAAAGAAAGAAAGAAGAATGAAAGAAGAAAGAAAGAAGAATGAATGAAAGAAGTAAGAAAGAAGTAAGAAAGAAAGAAGAAAGAAAGAAGAAAGAAAGAGGTAAGAAAGAAGTAAGAAAGAAAGAAGAAAAAGAGAAAGAAGTAAGAAAGAAGAAAGAAATTAAGATGAAAGAAAGAAGTAAGAAAGTAAGAAGGAAGGATGAAGAAAGAAAGAAGAGAGAAAGAAAGAAAGAACAAAGAAAGAAGAAAGAAATAGAAAGAAGAAAGAAAGAAAAAAGAAAGAAGAAAGAAATAAGAAAGAAAGAAAGAAGAATGAAAGAAGAAAGAAAGAATAATGAAAGAAAGAAGTAAGAAAGAAGTAAGAAAGAAAGAGGAAAGAAAGAAGAAAGAAAGAAGAACGAAAGAAGAAAGAAATAAGAAAGAAAGAATGAAGAATGAAAGAAGAATGAAAGAATAAAGAAAGAAAGAAGAAAGAAAGAAGAAAGAAAGAAAGAAGAAAGAAGAAGAAAGAAGAAGAAAGAAAGAAAGAAAGAAAGAAGAAAGAAAGAAGAAAGAAAGAAAGAAGAAAGAAAGAAGAAAGGAAGAAGAAAGAAAGAAGTCAGAAATAAGAAATAAAGAGGTAAGAAAGAAGTAAGAAAGAAAGAAGTAAGAAAGAAGAAAGAAAGAAAGATGAAAGAAAGAAGTAAGAAAGTAAGAAGAAAGGATGAAGAAAGAAAGAAGAGAGAAAGAAAGAAAGAACAAAGAAAGAAGAAAAAAAAGAAAGAAGAAAGAAAGAAGAAAGAAAGAAAGAAAACAGAAAGAAAGAAGAAAGAAGTAAGAAAGGAGAAAGAAAGAAGAACGAAGGAATAAAGAAAGAAAGAAGAAAGAAAGTAGAAGAAAGAAGAAAGAAGAGAAGAAAGAAAGAAAGAAAGAAGAAAAGGAAGAATGAAGAAAGAAAGAAAGAAGAAAGAAAGAGGAAAGAAGGAAGAAAGAAGAAAGAAAGAAGCAAGAAAGAAGAAGAAAAGAAAGAAGAAAGAAGAAAGAAAGAAGAAAGAAAGGAAGAAGAAAGAAAAAAGAGAGAAAGGAGAAAGATAGAAGAAAGACAGAAGAAAGAAAGAAGAAAGAAAGAAGAAAGAAAGAAGAAAGGAAGAAGAAAGGAAGAAGAAGGAAAGAAAGAAGAAAGGAAGAAGAAAGAAAGAAGAAAGAAAGAAGAAAGTAAGAAGAAAGAAGAAAGAAAGAAGAAAGAAAAAAGAAAGAAGGAAAGAATAAAAGAAAGAAGAAAGAAAGAAGAAAGAAGAAAGAAGAAACAAAGAAGAAGAAGAAAAAGAGAAAGGAAAGAAAGAATAAGAAAGAAGAAATAAAGAATAAAGAAAGAAGAAAGAAAGAAGAAAGGAAGAATGAAGAGAGAAAGAAAGGAAGAATGAAGAGAGAAAGAAAGAAGAAAGAAAGAATAAAGAATGAAAGAAAGAAGAAATAAAGAGGAAAGGAAGAAGACGAAAGAAAGAATAAAGAAAGAAAGAAGAAAGAAAGAAGAAAGAAAGAATAAAGAAGGAAGAAAGAAAGAAGAAAGAAGAAAAGAAAGAAGAAAGAAAGAAGAAAGAAAGAAGAAAGAAAGAAAAAGAAAGAAGAAAGAAAGAAAAAGAAAGAAGAAAGAAAGAAAAAGAAAGAAGAAAGAAAGAAAGAAGAGAGAAAGAAGCAAGAAAGAAGTAAGAAAGAAAGAAGAAAGAAAGAAGTAAGAAGTAAGAAAGAAGTAAGAAAGAAGCAAGAAAGAAGAAAGAAAGAAAGAAGAAAGAAAGAAGTAAGAAGTAAGTAAGAAGTAAGAAAGAAGCAAGAAAAAGAAAGAAAGAAAGAAGAAAGAAAGAAGAAATAAATAAAGAAGAAATAAAGAAGTAAGAAAGAAAGAAGAAAGGAAGAATAAAGAAAGAATAAAGAAAGAAGAACGAAAGAAGAAAGAATTAAGAAATAAAGAAAAAAGTATGAAAGAAGAAAGAAAGAAGAAAGAAAGAAGAAAGAAAGAAGTAAGAAAGAAGAAAGAAGAAAGAAAGAAAGAGGAAAGAAAGAAAGAAGAAATAAAGAAGAAAGAAAAAAGAAAGAGAGAAGAGAGAAGGAAAGAAAGAAGAAAGAAAGAAAGAAGAAAGAAAGAAAGAAGGAAAGAAAGAAAAAAGAAAGAAAGAAAGAAGAAAGGAAGAAGAAAGAAAGAAAGAAAGAAGAAACAAAAAAAAAGAAAGAAGAAAGAAAGAAGAAAGAAAAAAAGAAAGAAGAAGAAAGAAGAAAGAAAGGAGAAAGAAAGAAGTAAGAAAGAAGAAAGAAAGAAAGAAGAAAGAAAGAAGAAAGAAAGAAGAACGAAAGAAGAAAGAAAGAAGAAAGAAGAAGAAGAAGAAGAAGAAAGAAGAAAGAAAGAAGAATGAAAGAAGAAAGAAAGAAGTAAGAAAGAAGAAGAAAGAAAGAAGAAAGAAGTAAGAAAGAAGTAAGAAAGAAGCAAGAAAGAAGAAGAAAGAAGAAGAAAGAAAGAAGAAAGAAAGAAGTAAGAAGTAAGAAAGAAGTAAGAAAGAAGCAAGAAAGAAGAAAGAAAGAAAGAAGAAAGAAAGAAGAAAGAAATAAAGAAGAAATAAAGAAGTAAGAAAGAAAGAAGAAAGGAAGAATAAAGAAAGAATAAAGAAAGAAGAACGAAAGAAGAAAGAATTAAGAAATAAAGAAAAAAGTATGAAAGAAGAAAGAAAGAAGAAAGAAAGAAGAAAGAAAGAAGAAAGAAGAAAGAAGAAAGAAAGAAAGAGGAAAGAAAGAAAGAAGAAATAAAGAAGAAAGAATAAAGAAAGAAAGAAGAGAGAAGGAAAGAAAGAAGAAAAAAGAAAGAAGAAAGAAAGAAAGAAGAAAGAAAGAAAAAAGAAAGAAAGAAAGAAGAAAGGAAGAAGTAAGAAAGAAAGAAAGAAGAAACAAAAAAAAAGAAAGAAGAAAGAAAGAAGAAAGAAAAAAGAAAGAAGAAAGAAAGAAGAAAGAAAGGAGAAAGAAAGAAGTAAGAAAGAAGAAAGAAAGAAAGAAGAAAGAAAGAAGAAAGAAAGAAGAACGAAAGAAGAAAGAAATAAGAAAGAAAGAAAGAAGAATGAAAGAAGAAAGAAAGAAGAATGAATGAAAGAAGTAAGAAAGAAGTAAGAAAGAAAGAAGAAAGAAAGAAGAAAGAAAGAGGTAAGAAAGAAGTAAGAAAGAAAGAAGAAAAAGAGAAAGAAGTAAGAAAGAAGAAAGAAATTAAGATGAAAGAAAGAAGTAAGAAAGTAAGAAGGAAGGATGAAGAAAGAAAGAAGAGAGAAAGAAAGAAAGAACAAAGAAAGAAGAAAGAAAAAGAAAGAAGAAAGAAAGAAAAAAGAAAGAAGAGAGAAAGAAGAGAGAAAGAAGAAAGAAGAAAGAAAGAAGAAAGAAAGAAGAAAAAAGAAAAAGAAAGAAGAAAGAAAGAAAGAAGAGAGAAAGAAGAAAGAAAGAAAGAAAAAAGAAAGAAGAAAGAAAGAAGAAAGAAAGAGGTAAGAAAGAAGTAAGAAAGAAATAAGAAAGAAGTAAGAAAGAAGAAAGAAAGAAAGAAGAAAGAAAGAAGGTAGAGAGAAAGAAAGAAGAAGAAAAGAAGAAAGGAAGAAAGAAGAAAGAAAGAAAGAAGAAAGAAAGAAAGAAAGAAGAAAGAAAAAATGAAAGAAGAAAGAATGAAGAAAAAAGAAAGAAGTAAGAAAGAAGTAAGAAGGAAAGAAGAAAGAAAGAAGAAAGAAAGAAGAACAAAAGAAGAAAGAAATAAGAAAGAAAGAAAGAAGAATGAAAGAAGAAAGAAAGAGGTAGAGAAAGGAGTAAGAAAGAAAGAAGAAAGAAAGAAAGAATTAAGAAAGAAGAAAGAAATTAAGATGAAAGAAAGAAGTAAGAAAGTAAGAAGGAAGGATGAAGAAAGAAAGAAGAGAGAAAGAAAGAAAGAACAAAGAAAGAAGAAAGAAAAAGAAAGAAGAAAGAAAGAAAAAAGAAAGAAGAAAGAAAGAAGAGAGAAAGAAGAAAGAAGAAAGAAAGAAAGAAGAAAGAAAGAAGAAAGAAAGAAAAAGAAAGAAGAAAGAAAGAAAGAAGAGAGAAAGAAGAACGAAAGAAAGAAAAAAGAAAGAAGAAAGAAAGAAGAAAGAAAGAGGTAAGAAAGAAGTAAGAAAGAAAGAAGAAAGAAGTAAGAAAGAAGAAAGAAATAAAGAAGGAAGAAAGAAGAAGAAAGAAAGAAAGAAGAAGAGAGAAAGAAAGAAGAAGGAAAGAAGAAAGGAAGAAGAAGAAAGAAAGAAAGAAAGAAGAAAGGAAGAAAGAAAGAAGAACGAAAAAAGGAAAGAAGAAAGAATGAAGAAAGAAAAAAGAAAGAAGTAAGAAAGAAATAAGAAGGAAAGAAGAAAGAAAGAAGAAAGAAAGAAGAACGGAAGAAGAAAGAAATAAGGAAGAAAGAAGAACGAAAGAAGAAAGAAATAAGAAAGAAAGAAGTAAGAAGGAAAGAAGAAAGAAAGAAGAAAGAAAGAAGTAAGAAAGAAAGAAGAAAGAAAGAAGAAAGAAAGAAAGAAGAAAGAAAGAAGAAAGAAAGAGGTAAGAAAGAAGTAAGAAAGAAAGAGGAAAGAAAGAAAGAAGTAAGAAAGAAGAAAGGAAGAAGAACAAAAGAATAAAGAAAGAAAGAAGAAAGAGAGAAGAAAGAAAGAAAGAAGAAAGAAAGAAGAAAGAAATAAGAAATAAAGAAAGAAGAATGAAGGAAGAAAGAAAGAAGAATGAAAGTAGAGAGAAAGAAAGAAAGAAAGAAGAAAGAAAGAAAGAAGAAAGAAAGAAGAAAGGAAGAAAGAAGAAAGAAAGAAAGAAGGAATAAAAAAAGAAGAAATGAAGAAAGAAGAAAGAAAGAAGAAAGAAAGAAAGAAGAAAGAAAGAAGAAAGAAAGAAATAAGAAAGAAGAAAGAAAGAAAGAAGAAAGAAAGAAGAAAGAGAGTAAGAAGAAAGAAAGAAGAAAGAAAGAAAGAAGAAAGAAAGAAAGAAGAAAGAAAGAAGGAAAGAACAAAGAAAGAAGAAAGAAAAAGTAAGGAAGAAGAAAGAAATAAGAAAGAATGAAAGAAGAAAGAAAGAAGAAGGCAAGAAGAAAGAAAGAAGTAAGAAAGAAGAGAGAAAGAAGAGAGAAAGAAGAAAGAAAGAAGAGAGAAAGAAAGAAAGCAGAAAGAAAGAAGAAAGAAAGACTAAAGAAAGAAGCAAGAAAGAAGTAAGAAAGAAAGAAGAAAGAAAGAAGAAAGAAAGCAGTAAGAAAGAAAGCAGAAAGGAAGAAGAAAGAAAGAACAGAGAAAGAAAGAAAGAACAAATAAAGAAGAAAGAAAAAGAAAGGAAGAAGAAAGAAAGAAGGAATAAGAAAGAAAGAAGAAAGAAAAAGAAAGAAGAAAGAAAGTAGAACGAAAGAAAGAAGAAAGAAAGAAGAAAGGAAGAAGAAAGAAAGAAAGACAGAACAAAAAAAAAGAAGGAAGAAAAGAATGGAAGAAGAAAGAAAGAAGAAAGAAAGAAAGAGGAAAGAAAGAAAGAAAGAAAGAAAGAAGAAAGAAAGAAAGAAGAAAGAATGAAGAAAGAAAGAAGAAATAAAGAAAGAAGAAAGGAAAGAAAGAAGAAAGAAAGAAGAAAGAAAGAAAGAAAGAAGAAAGAAAGAAAGAAAGAAGAAAGAAAGAAAGAAGAAAGAAAGAAAGAAAGAAAGAAAGAAGAAAGAAAGAAAGAAGAAAGAATGAAGAAAGAAAGAAGAAATAAAGAAAGAAGAAAGAAGAAAGGAGAAAGAAAGAAGAAAGTAAGAAGAAAGCAGAAAGAAAGAAGAGAGGAAAGAAGAAAGAAAGAAAGAAAGAAAGAAAGAAAGAAAGAAAGAAAGAAAGAAAGAAAGAATGAAAGAAGAAAGAAAGAAGAAAGAAAGAAATAAGAAAGAAGAAAGAAAGAAGGAAGAAAGAAAGAAGAAGAGAGTAAGAAGAAAGAAAGAAGAAAGAAAGAAAGAAGAAAGAAAGAAAGAAGAAAGAAAGAAGGAAGGAACAAAGAAAGAAGAAAGAAAAAGTAAGGAAGAAGAAAGAAATAAGAAAGAATGAAAGAAGAAAGAAAGAAGAAGGCAAGAAGAAAGAAAGAAGTAAGAAAGAAGAGAGAAAAAAGAGAGAAAGAAGAAAGAAGAGAGAAAGAAAGAAAGCAGAAAGAAAGAAGAAAGAAAGACGAAAGAAAGAAGCAAGAAAGAAGTAAGAAAGAAAGAAGAAAGAAAGAAGAAAGAAAGCAGTAAGAAAGAAAGCAGAAAGGAAGAAGAAAGAAAGAATAGAGAAAGAAAGAAAGAACAAATAAGGAAGAAAGAAAAAGAAAGGAAGAAGAAAGAAAGAAAGAAGAAGAAAGAAAGAAGAAAGAAAAAAGAAAGAAGAAAGAAAGTAGAACGAAAGAAAGAAGAAAGAAAGAAGAAAGAAAGAAGAAAGAAAGAAAGAAGAAAGAAGGAAGAAAGAAAGAAGAAAGAAAGAAGTAAGAAAGAAATAAGAAACGAAGAAGAAAGAATGAATAGAGAAAGAAAGAAAGAACAAAGGAAGAAGAAAGAAAAAGAAAGGAAGAAGAAAGAAGAAAGAAGAAAGAAAGAAGAAAGAAAGAAGAAAGAAGAAAGAAAGAAGAAAGAAAGAAAGAAGAAATAAAGAAGTAAGAAAGAAGAAAGAAAGAAAGAAGAAAGAAAGAAGAATGAAAGAAAGTAAGAAAGAAAGAAAGAACAAAAAGAAGAAAGAAACAAGTAAGAAAGAAAGAAAAAAATATAGAAAGACAAAGAAAGAAGAAAGAAAGAGGAAAGAATGAAGTAAGAAAGAAGTAAGAAAGAAAGGAGAAAGAAGAAGAAAGAAAGAAAAGAGAAAGAAAGAAGAAAGAAAGAAAGAAAGAAGATAGAAGAAGAGAGAAAGAAGAAAGAAAAAGTGAGGAAGAAGAAAAGAAAAGAGAAGAAAGAAAAGAGAAAGAAAGAAGAAAGGAAGAAGAAAGAAAGAAAGAAAGATAGAAAGAAAGAAAGAAAGAAGAAAGAAGAAACAAAAAAAGAAGAAAGAAAGAAGAAAGAATGAAGAAAGAAAGAAGAAATAAAGAAAGAAGAAAGAAAGAAAGAGGAAGAAAGAAAGAAGAAAGAAAGAAAGAGAAATAAAGAAGAAAGAAAGAGGAAAGAAAGAAGAAAGAAAGAAGAAAGAAAGAAGAAAGGAAGAAGAAAGAAAGAAAGACAGAACAAAAAAAAAGAAGGAAGAAAAAGAATGGAAGAAGAAAGAAAGAAGAAAGAAGAAAGAGGAAAGAAAGAAAGAAAGAAAGAAAGAAGAAAGAAAGAAAGAAGAAAGAATGAAGAAAGAAAGAAGAAATAAGAAAGAAGAAAGAAAGAAAGAAGAAAGAAAGGAGAAAGAAAGAAAGAAAGAAGAAAGAAAGAAGAGAGAAAGAGGAAAGAAAGAAAGAAAGAAAGAAAGAAAGAAAGAACGAAGAAAGAAAGAAGAAAGAAAGAAGAAAGAAAGAAGAAAGAAGAAGAAAGAAGAAAGAAAGAAAGAAGAAAGAAAGAAAGAAAGAAAGAAGAAAGAAAGAAAGAAGAAAGAATGAACAAAGAAAGAAGAAATAAAGAAAGAAGAAAGAAAGAAAGAAGAAAGAAAGAAGAAGGAAAGAAAGAAGAAATAAAGAACATAGAAAGAAGAAAGAAAGAAGAAAGAAAGAAGAAAGGAAGAAGAAAGAAAGAAAGACAGAACAAAAAAAAAGAAGGAAGAAAAAGAATGGAAGAAGAAAGAAAGAAGAAAGAAAGAAAGAAGAAAGAAAGAAAGAAAGAAAGAAAGAAGAAAGAAAGAAAGAAGAAAGAATGAAGAAAGAAAGAAGAAATAAAGAAAGAAGAAAGAAAGAAAGGAGAAAGAAAGAAGAAAGTAAGAAAGAAAGAAGAAAGAAAGAAGAGAGAAAGAAGAAAGAAAGAAAGAAAGAAAGAAAGAAAGAAAGAAAGAAAGAAAGAAAGAATGAAAGAAGAAAGAAAGAAGAAAGAAAGAAATAAGAAAGAAGAAAGAAAGAAGGAAGAAAGAAAGAAGAAAGAGAGTAAGAAGAAAGAAAGAAGAAAGAAAGAAAGAAGAAAGAAAGAAAGAAGAAAGAAAGAAGGAAAGAACAAAGAAAGAAGAAAGAAAAAGTAAGGAAGAAGAAAGAAATAAGAAAGAATGAAAGAAGAAAGAAAGAAGAAGGAAAGAAGAAAGAAAGAAGTAAGAAAGAAGAGAGAAAGAAGAGAGAAAGAAGAAAGAAGAGAGAAAGAAAGAAAGCAGAAAGAAAGAAGAAAGAAAGACGAAAGAAAGAAGCAAGAAAGAAGTAAGAAAGAAAGAAGAAAGAAAGAAGAAAGAAAGCAGTAAGAAAGAAAGCAGAAAGGAAGAAGAAAGAAAGAATAGAGAAAGAAAGAAAGAACAAATAAAGAAGAAAGAAAAAGAAAGGAAGAAGAAAGAAAGAAGGAAGAAGAAAGAAAGAAGAAAGAAAAAAGAAAGAAGAAAGAAAGTAGAACGAAAGAAAGAAGAAAGAAAGAAGAAAGAAAGAAGAAAGAAAGAAAGAAGAAAGAAGGAAGAAAGAAAGAAGAAAGAAAGAAGTAAGAAAGAAATAAGAAACGAAGAAGAAAGAATGAATAGAGAAAGAAAGAAAGAACAAAGGAAGAAGAAAGAAAAAGAAAGGAAGAAGAAAGAAGAAAGAAGAAAGAAAGAAGAAAGAAAGAAGAAAGAAGAAAGAAAGAAGAAAGAAAGAAAGAAGAAATAAAGAAGTAAGAAAGAAGAAAGAAAGAAAGAAGAAAGAAAGAAGAATGAAAGAAAGTAAGAAAGAAAGAAAGAACAAAAAGAAGAAAGAAACAAGTAAGAAAGAAAGAAAAAATATAGAAAGACAAAGAAAGAAGAAAGAAAGAGGAAAGAATGAAGTAAGAAAGAAGTAAGAAAGAAAGGAGAAAGAAGAAGAAAGAAAGAAAAGAGAAAGAAAGAAGAAAGAAAGAAAGAAGATAGAAGAAGAGAGAAAGAAGAAAGAAAAAGTGAGGAAGAAGAAAAGAAAAGAGAAGAAAGAAAAGAGAAAGAAAGAAGAAAGGAAGAAGAAAGAAAGAAAGAAAGATAGAAAGGAAGAAAGAAAGAAAGAAAGAAGAAACAAAAAAAGAAGAAAGAAAGAAGAAAGAATGAAGAAAGAAAGAAGAAATAAAGAAAGAAGAAAGAAAGAAAGAGGAAAGAAAGAAAGAAGAAAGAAAGAAAGAAGAAAGAAAGAAGAAAGAAAGAAGAAAGAAAGAAGAAAGAAAGAAGAAAGGAAGAAGAAAGAAAGAAAGACAGAAAAAAAAAAAGAAGGAAGAAAAAGAATGGAAGAAGAAAGAAAGAAGAAAGAAAGAAAGAGGAAAGAAAGAAAGAAAGAAAGAAGAAAGAAAGAAAGAAGAAAGAATGAAGAAAGAAAGAAGAAAGAAAGAAAGAAGAAAGAAAGAAAGAAGAAAGAAAGAAGAAAGAAAGAAATAAAGAAGAAAGAAAGAAGAGAGAAAGAAGAAAGAAAGAAAGAAAGAAAGAAAGAAAGAAAGAAAGAAAGAAAGAACGAAGAAAGAAAGAAGAAAGAAAGAGGAAAGAAGGAAGAAAGAAGAAGAAAGAAGAAAGAAAGAAAGAAGAAAGAAAGAAAGAAAGAAAGAAAGAAAGAAAGAAAGAAAGAAGAAAGAAAGAAAGAAGAAAGAATGAAGAAAAAAGAAGAAATAAAGAAAGAAGAAAGAAAGAAAGAAGAAAGAAAGAAGAAAGAAAGAAAGAAGAAATAAAGAAGAAAGAAAGAAGAAAGAAAGAAGAAAGAAAGAAGAAAGGAAGAAGAAAGAAAGAAAGACAGAACAAAAAAAAAGAAGGAAGAAAAAGAATGGAAGAAGAAAGAAAGAAGAAAGAAAGAAAGAAGAAAGAAAGAAAGAAAGAAGAAAGAAAGAAAGAAGAAAGAATGAAGAAAGAAAGAAGAAATAAAGAAAGAAGAAAGAAAGAAAGAAGAAAGAAAGAAGAAAGAAAGAAAGAAAGAAGAAAGAAAGAAGAGAGAAAGAAGAAAGAAAGAAAGAAAGAAAGAAAGAAAGAAAGAAAGAAAGAAAGAAGAAAGAATGAAGAAAGAAAGAAGAAATAAAGAAAGAAGAAAGAAAGAAAGAAGAAAGAAAGAAGAAAGAAAGAAAGAAAGAAGAAAGAAAGAAGAGAGAAAGAATTAAGAAAGAAAGAAAGAAAGAAAGAAAGAAAGAAAGAAAGAAAGAAAGAAAGAAAGAAGAAGAAAGAAGAAAGAAAGAAGAAAGAAAGAAGAAAGAAGAAGAAAGAAGAAAGAAAGAAGAAAGGAAGAAAGAAATAAAGAAAGAAGAAAGAAAGAAAGAAGAAAGAAAGAAGAAAGAAAGAAAGAAGAAAGAAGAAAGAGAGAAGAAAGAAAGAAGAAAGAAGGAAGAGAGAAAGAAGGAAGAACAAAGAAAGAAAGAAAGAAGAAAGAAAGAAGTAAGAAAGAAGTAAGAAAGAAAGAATAAAGAAAGAAGAAAGAAGAAAGAAAGAAGAAAGAAAGAAGAAAGAAAGAAGAAAAAAAAGAAGTAAGTAAGAAGAAAGAAAGAAGAAAGAAAGAAAGAAGTAAGAAAGAAAGAAAGAAGAAAGTAAGAAATAAAGAAGAAAGGAAGAAGAAAGAAAGAAGCAAGAAAGAAGAAGAAAAGAAAGAAGAAAGAAAAAGAAAGAAGAAAGAAAGAGAGAAGAAAGAAAAAAGAGAGAAAGGAGAAAGATAGAAGAAAGACAGAAGAAAGAAAGAAGAAAGAAAGAAGAAAGAAAGAAGAAAGGAAGAAGAAAGGAAGAAGAAGGAAAGAAAGAAGAAAGAAGAAAGGAAGAAGAAAGAAAGAAGAAAGAAAGAAGAAAGTAAGAAAAAAGAAGAAAGAAAGAAGAAAGAAAAAAGAAAGAAGGAAAGAATAATGAAAGAAGAAAGAAAGAAGAAAGGAAGAAAGTAGAAACAAAGAAGAAAGAAAGAAGAAAGGAAGAAGAAAGGAATAAAGAAAGAAGAAAGAAAGCAGAAATAAAGAAGAAAGAAAGAAGAAAGAAAGAAGAAAGGAAGAAGAAAGAAAGAAGAAAGGAAGAATGAAGAAAGAAAGAAGAAAGAAAGAGTAAAGAATGAAAGAAAGAAGAAATAAAGAGGAAAGGAAGAAGACGAAAGAAAGAAAGAATATAGAAAGAAAGAAGAAAGAAAGAAGAAAGAAAGAATAAAGAAGGAAGAAAGAAAGAAGAAAGAAGAAAGAAGGAAGAAAGAAAGAAGAAAGAAAGAAGAAAGGAAGAAAAAGAAAGAAGAAAGAAAGAAAAAAGAGAGAAAGAAGCAAGAAAGAAGTAAGAAAGAAAGAAGAAAGAAAGAAGTAAGAAGTAAGAAAGAAGTAAGAAAGAAGCAAGAAAGAAGAAAGAAAGAAAGAAGAAAGAAAGAAGAAAGAAATAAAGAAGAAATAAAGAAGTAAGAAAGAAAGAAGAAAGGAAGAATAAAGAAAGAATAAAGAAAGAAGAACGAAAGAAGAAAGAATTAAGAAATAAAGAAAAAAGTATGAAAGAAGAATGAAAGAAGAATGAAAGAAGAAAGAAGAAAGACAGTAATAAGAAAGAAAGAAGAAAGAAAGAAGACAGAAAGAAGAAAGAAAGTAAGAAAGAAGAAAGAAGAAAGAAAGAAGAAAGAAATTAGAAAGAAAGAAGAAAGAAAGAAGAAAGAAAGAAGAAAGAAAGAAGAAAGAATAAAGAAAGAAGTAAGAAAGAAACAAGAAAGAAAGAAGAAAGAAATAATAAAGAAACAAGAAAGAAAGAAGACAGAAAGAAGAAAGAAAAAAGAAAGAAAGAAGCAAGAAAGAAGTAAGAAAGAAGAAAGAAAGAAGTAAGAAAAAGTAAGAAAGAAAGGAGGAAGAAAGAAGAAAGAAAGAGGAAAGAAAGAAAGAAGAAAGAAAATAAGAAGAAAGAAGAAGAAAGAATGAAAGAAAGAAAGAAGAAAGAAAGATAAAAAGAAAGAAAGAAAGAAGAAAGAAAGAAGAAAGAAAGAATAATGAAAGAAAGAACAAAGAAAGAAGAAAGAAAGAAGAAAGAAATAAAGAACATAGAAAGAAGAAAGAAAGAAAAAGAAAGCAGTAAGAAAGAAAGAAGAAAGAAAGAAAGAATAAAGAAAGAAGAAAGAAAGAAGAAAGAAATAAGAAAGAAGAAAGAAAGAAAAGAGAAAGAAAGAAAGTAAGAAGAAAGAAAGAAAGAAATAACGAATAAAGAAAGAAGAAAGAAGAAAGAAAGAGGAAAGAAAGAAAGAAATAAGAAAGAAAGAAATAAAGAAGAAAGAGAGAAAGAAGAAAGAAGAAAGAAAAAAAAGAAGAAAGAAAGAAGAAAGAAAGTAGAAAGAAAGAAGTAATAAAGAAAGAGGAAACAAAGAAGAAGGAAAAAAAAAAAAGAAAGAAGAAAGAAAGTAGAATAAAAGAAGAAAAAAAGAAAGAAGAAAGAAAAAAGAGAGAAAGGAGTAAGAAAGAAGTAAGAAAGGAGTAAGAAAGGAAGAAGAAAGAAAGAGAAAGAAGAAATAAAGAAGAAAGAAAGGAAGAAGAAAGAAGAAATAAAGAAGAAAGAAAGAAGAAAGAAGAAAGAAAAAGAAAGAAAGAAGAAAGAAAGAAAGAAAGAAGAGAAAAAGAAGAAAGAAAGTAAGAAGAAAGAAATAAGAAAGAAAGAAGAAAGAAGAAGAAAGAAAGAAGAAAGAAAGAAAGAAAGAAAGAAAGAAAGAAAGAAAGAAAGAAAGAAAGAAAGAAAGAAAGAAAGAAAGAAAGAAGAAAGAAGGAAGAAGGAAAGTAGAAAGAAAGAAAGAAGAAAGAAAGAAAAAAGAAAAGAAAGAAAGAAAAAGAAATAAAGAAGAAGAAAGAAGAAAGAAAGAAGACAGAAAGAAGAATGAAAGGAAGAAGAAAGAAAGAAAGAAGAAAGAAAGAAAGAAGAAATAAAGAAAGAAAGTAGAAAGAAAGAAAGAAGAAAGAAAGAAGAAAGAAAGAAGAAAAAAGAAAGAAGAAAGAAAGAAAGAAAGAAAAAGAAAGAAATAAAGAAGAAAGAGAGAAGAAATGAAGAAGAAAGAAAGAAAGAAAGAAGAAAGAAAGAAAGTAGAAAGAAAGAAAGAAGAAAGAAGAAAGAAAGAAGTAAGAAATAAAGAAGGGAGAAAGGAAGAAAGAAGAAAGAAAGAAAGAAGAATGTAAGAAAGAAGAAAGAAAGAAGAAAGAAATAAAGAAGAAAGAAAGAAGTAAGAAAGAAGTAAGAAAGAAGTAAGAAAGAAAGAAGAAATAAAGAAAGAAGAAAGAAAGAAGAAGAAAGAAAGAAGGAAGAAAGAAAGAAGAAAGAAAGAAGAAAGAAGAAGAAAAAAAAGAGAGAAGAAAGAAAGAGGAAAGAAAGAGGAAAGAAAGAAGAAAGAAACAAAGAAGTAAGAAAGAAGTAAGAAAGAAAGAAGAAAGAAAGAAAGAAAGAAGAAAGAAAGAAGAAAGAAAGAAGAAAGAAAGAAAGAAGAAAGAAAGAAAGAAGAAAGAAAGAAAGAAGGAAGAAAGAAAGTAGAAATAATAAAAGAAGAAAGTAAGAAAGAAGAAAGATGAAAGAAAGAAGAGAGAAAGAATGAAGAAAGAGAGAGGAAATAAAGAAAGAAGAAAGAAAGAAGAAAGAAAGAAAGAAGAAAGAAAGAAAGAAGTAAGAAAGAAGTAAGAAAGAAAGAAGAAAGAAAGAAAGAAGACAGAAAGAAGGAAGAAAGAATAAAGAAATAAGAAATAAATAAAGAAGTAAGAGAGAAGTAAGACAGAAACAACAAACAAAGAAAGAAGAAAGAAAGAAAGAAGAAAGAAAGAGAAAGAAATTAGAAAGATGAAGAAAGAAAGAAAGAAGAAAGAAAGAAGAAAGAAAGAAAAAAGAAAGAAAGAAGAAAGAAAGAATGAAGAAAGAAAGAAGTAAGAAAGAAGTAAGAAAGAAGTAAGAAAGAAGTAAGAAAGAAAGAAGAAAGAAAGGAAGAAGTAAGAAAGAAGAAAGAAAGAAAGAAGAAAGAAAGAAAGAAGAAAGAAAGAAAGAAGAAAGAAAGAAGAAAGAAAGAAGAAAGAAAGAAAGAAAGAAAGAAAGAAAGAAAGAAAGAAAGAAAGAAAGAAAGAAAGAAAGAAAGAAAGAAAGGAAAGAAAGAAGTAAGAAAGAAAGAAGAAAGAAAGAAGAAAGGAAGAAAGAAGAAAGGAAGAAAGAAGAAAGAAAGAAAGAAAGAAGAAAGAAAGAAGTAAGAAAGAAGTAAGTAAGAAGAAAGAAAGAGAGAAGAAAGAAAGAAAGAAGAAAGAAAGAAATAAGAAAGAAAGAATTAAGAAAGAAAGAAAGAAGAAAGAAAGAAGAAAGAAGAGAGAAAGAAAGAAGAAAGAAAAAAGAAGAAAGGAAGAAAGAAAAAAGAAGAAAGAAATAGAGAAGAAAGAAGTAAGAAATAAGTAAGAAAGAAAGAAACAAACAAAAAAAAAACAAAGAAGAAAGAAAGAAGAAAGAAAGAAAGAAAGTAGGAAATAAAGTAGGAAAGAAAGAAAGAAAGAAAGCAAGCAAGAAAGAAAGAAAGTAAGAAAGAGCAAGAAAGAAAGGAAGAAAGAGAAAGATATTAAAAAAGAAAGAAAAATGAAAGAAAGGAAGAAAGAAAGCATGTAGGAAAGAAAGATAGTAGGAAAGTAAGAAAGAAAGAAAGAAGAAAGAAAGAAAAAACAAAGAAATAAAGAGAGAAAGAAATTAAAAATTAAAGAAAGAAAGAAAGAGAAATGAAAGAAAGAATGAAAAAAGAAAAAAGAAAAAAAGTAAGAAATAGCGAAAGAAAGAAAGAGAGAAAGTAGGAAAGAAAGAAAGAAAGAGAAGAAAGAAAAGAAAGAAGAAAGAAAAAGTGAAAGAAAGTAAAAAAAAAGAAAGACAAAAGAAAGAAATATATATAGAGAAAAAAGAAAAAGAGAAACTAGGAATGAAAGAAAGTAGGAAACAAAGAAAGAAAGAAAAAAGAAAGATAGAAATAAAGAAATAAGAAAGGAAAAAGAAAATAAGAAAGAAAGAAAGAAAATGTAAAGAAAAAAAGAAAGAAAAAAAAGAAAAAAGAAAGAAAGAAGAAAGGAAGACAAAAGAGAAAGAAGGAAATATAGAACGAAGGAAAGAAAGAAAGAAAAAATAAAAGAAAAAAGAAAAAAGAGAGAATGAAAGAAATTAAAAAAAAGATTGAAAGAATGTAAGAAAGAATAAAGAAAGAAAGAAAAAAGAAAGAAAGAAAAAAGAAAGGAAAAAGAAAGGAAAAATAAAGTACGAAACTATAAAAGTAAAAAAGAAATAAAGAAAGAAAGAAAAAAGGAAGAAAGAAAAAAAACAAAGAAAGAAAGAGAGACAGAAATTTGAAAAAGAAAGAATGAAAGAAAGAAAAAGGAATGAAAATAGAAAGATAAGAGCAAGAAAAAAGAAAGAAAAAACAAAGAAAAAAATAAAAAAGAAAGAAAAAAGGGAAAGAAAGAAAAAAGAAAGAAGAAAGAAAGAAAGAAGAAAGAAATAAAAAAAGAAAGTAGGAAAGAATGTAGGAAAGAAAGAAAGAAATTAAAAGCAGAAGAAAGAAAGAAAAAAAAAGAAAGAAAGAAAGAAACAAATTAAAAAAAAGAAATCTAGAAAAAAAGAAAGAAAGAAGAAAGAAAGAAAAAAGAAAGAAAGAAAGAAACACGAAGTAAAGAAAAAGAAAGAATGAAAGAAAGAAAGAAAGAAGGAAAGAAAGAAAGAAAGAATAAAGAAAGAAAGAAAGAAAGAAGAAAAAAGGAAAAAGAAAGATATAAATTTTTTCTTTGTTTTTTCTTTCTTATTTAATTTCTTTCTTTCTTTTTTCCATTGTTTTCTTTTTTTAAATTTCTTTGTCTCATTCTTTCTATCTTTTTTCATTCTTTCTTTCTTTCTTTTTTCTTTAATTTCTTTCTCTCTTTCTTTTTCTGTCTTGCTTTTTTCTTTCTTTCATCTTTCTTTCTTTCTTTCTTTTTTAATTTCTTCTTTCTTCCCTTATTTTTTCTTTCCTTCTCCTTTCTTTCGTCTTTGTTTTTTTCTTTCTTTCTTTATTTCTCTTTCTTTCTTTTATCCTTCTTTCTTCTTTCTTTCTTTCATTTTTCTTTCTTTCTTTCTTTATTTCTTTCTTTCTACCTTTCTTTTTCTTTCTTTTTTCTTTCTTTTTCTTTCTTACTTTCTTTTTTCTTTCTTTCTTTTTTCTTTCTTCCTTCTTTCTTTCTTTTTTCTAATTTTTTTCTTTCTTTCTTTTTAATTTTTTTCTTTTTTCTTCCTTTCTTTTTAATTAGTTTCTTCTTTCTTTCTTTCTTTTTTGTTTCTTTCTTTCTTTCTTCTTTCTTTCTTTCTATTTTCTTCCTTTCGTCTTTCTTTCTTTCTTTATTCTTTCTTTTTTCTGTATTTCTTTCTTTTTTTTTCTTTCTTTCTTTCTTTCTTTCCTACTTTCTTTTTTCTTTATTTCTTTATTTTTTTATTTCTTTCTTTTTTCTTTCTTTCTTTTTTCTTTCTTTTTTTTTCTTTCTTTCTTTCTCTTTTTTCTTTCTTCTTTCTTTCTTTCTTTCGTTCTTTATGTATTTTTTTAATATCTTCCTTTCTTATTTTCTTTTCTCTTTCTTTTTCTCTTTATTTCTTTCTTTTTTTCTTTCTTTTTCTTTCTGTTTTACTTTCTTTCTTCTTTCTTTCTCTCTTTCTTTCTTTCTTTCATTCTTTCTTTCCTACTTTATTTCTTTCTTTGTTTCTTTTTTTCCTAATTTCTTTCTTTCTTACTTTCCTTCTTTCTATCTTTTTTCCTTTCCTCCTTTATTTATTTATTCTTTTTTTTCTTTCTTTTTTCTTTCTTTTTTCTTCTTTCTTTCTTTTTTTTTTCTGTCTTTCTTTCTTTCTTTTTTCTTTCCTACTTTCTTTACTTTTTTAATTTCTTTCTTTATTTTTTCACTCTCTCTTTTTTCTTTCTTTCCCTTTTCCCCTCTTTCTTTTTTCTTTCCTTCTTTTTTCTTTCTTTCGTCTCTCTTTCTTTCTTTTGTTCTTTCTTTCCCTTTTCATTCTTTCTTTCTGCCTTGCTATCCTTCCTTCTTTATTTCTTTCTTTCTTACTTGTTTTTTTTTTTCTATTTTCTTTCATTATTTCTATTTTATTTTTTCTTTCATTTTCTTTGTTAATTATGTCTTTCTTTCTGTCCTTCTTTCTATCTTTCTTTCTTTCTTAATTTCATTCTTTCTTTCTTTTTTCTTTCTTTTTTATTTTCTTTTTCTTTCTTTCTTTCTTTCTTCTTTCTTTCTCCTTTCTTTCTTTCTTCTTTCTTTCTTATTTCTTTCTTTCTTCTTTGTTTCTTTCTTCTTTCTTTCTTCTTTCTTCATTCTTCCTTTCTTCTTTCTTTCTTTCTTCTTTCTTTCTTACTTCTTTCTTACTTCTTTCTTACTTCTTTCTTACTTCTTTCTTACTTCTTTCTTTCTTCTTACTTTCTTCTTACTTTCTTACTTCTTTCTTACTTCTTTCTTTATTCTTCCTCTCTTCATCCTTTCTTCTTCCTTTCTTCTTCCTTTCTTCTTTCTTTCTTCTTCCTTCTTTCTTTCTTCTTTCTTTCTTCTTCCTTTCTTCTTTCCTCTTTCTTTCTTCTTTCTTTCTTTCTTCCTTCTTTCTTCTTTCTTTCTTCTTTCTTTCTTCTTTCTTTCTTCTTTCTTTATTCTTTATTTTATCTTCCTTTCTTCTTTCTTTCTTTCTTCTTTCTTTCTTCTTTATTTTTTCTTCCTTTCTTCTTCCTTTCTTCTTCCTTTCTTCTTACTTTCTTCTTTCTTTCTTCTTAATTTCTATCTTCTTTCTTTCTACTTTCTTTCTTCTTTCTTCTTTCTTTCTCCTTTCTTTATTCTTTCTTACTTCTTTCTTTCTTCTTTGTTTCTTTCTTCTTTCTTTCTTATTTCTTCTTTCTTTCTTCTTTCTTTCTTCTTTGTTTCATTCTTTCTTCTTTCTTTCTTTCTTCTTTCTTTCTTCTTTCTTTCTTACTTCTTCCTTTCTTTGTTTCTTCTTTCTATCTTCTTTCTTTCTTCTTTCTTTCTTCTTTCTTTCTTCTTTCTTCCTTTCTTCTTTCTTTGTTCTTTCTTCTTACTTCCTTTCTTCTTTCTTTCTTTCTTTCTTTCTTCTTTCTTCTTTCTCTCTTCTTTCTTTCTTCTTTCTTTCTTTCTTCTTTCTTCCTTTCTTCATTCTTTATTCTTTCTTTCTTTCTTTCTTCTTTCTTCCTTTCTTCTTTCTTTCTTCTTTCATTCTTCTTTCTTTATTTATTATTTCTTTCTTTTTTCTTTCTTCTTTCTTACTTCTTTCTTTCTTTTTCCTTTCTTCTTTCTTTCTTACTTCTTTCTTTCTTCTTTCTTTCTTCCTTCTTTCTTCTTTCTTTCTTTCTTTCTTCTTTTATATTCTTTCTTTTTTTCTTCTTTCTTTCTACTTTCTTTCTACTTTCTTCTTTCTTTCTTCTTTCTTTCTTACTTATTTCTTATTTCTTTCTTACTTCTCTCTTTCTTCTTTCTTTCTTCTTTCTTTCTTCTTTCTTCCTTCTTTCTTTCTTCTTTATTTCTTTCTACTTTCTTTCTTTATTCTTTCTTTCTTTTTTCTTACTTCTTTCTTTCTTTCTTCCTTCTTTCTGACTTCTTTCTTTCTTTTTTTCTCTATTTCTTATTTCCTTCTTCTCTCTTTATTTCTTCTTCTTTTCTTTTGACTTTCTTTATTATTTCTTTCTTCTTTCTGTCTTTATTCTTCCTTTATTCTTTCTTTCTTCTTTCTTTCTTTCTTCTTTTTTTCTTTCTTCTTTCTTTCTTTCTTCTTTCTTTCTCCTTTCTTTCTTTCTTCTTTCTTTCTTTTTTCTTTCTTCTTTCTTTCTTCTTTCTTTCTCCTTTCTTTCTTTCTTCTTTCTTTCTTTTTTCTTACTTCTTTCTTACTTCTTTCTTTCTTTTTTCTTACTTCTTTCTTCTTTCTTTTTTCTTACTTCTTTCTTACTTCTTTCTTTCTTCTTTCTTTCTTCTTTCTTTCTTAATTCTTTCTTACTTCTTTCTTTCATTATTCTTTCTTTCTTCTTTCATTCTTCTTTCTTTCTTTCTTATTTCTTTCTTCTTTCGTTCTTCTTTCTTTCTTCTTTCTTTCTTCTTTCTTTTTTCTTTCTTTCTTTCTTCTTTCTTTCTTCTTTCTTTCTTCCTTCTTTCTTTCTTGTTTCTTTCTTTCTTTCTTCTTTCTTTCTTTCTTTCTTCTTTCTTTCTTCTTTCTTTCTTATTTCTTTCTTCTTTCTTTCTTTCTTCTTTCTTCTTACTCTCTTCTTTCTTTCTACTTTTTTTTCTTCTTTATTTCTTCTTTCTTCTCTCTTTCTTTCTTCTTTCTTTCTTCTTTCTTTCTTCTTCTTCCTTTCATTTTCTTTCTTCTTTCTTTCTTCTTTCTTTCTTACTACTTTCTTTCTTTCTTCATTCTTTCTTTCCTCTTTCTTTCTTTCTTTTTTCTTACTTCTCTCTTTCTTCCTTCTTTCTTACTTCTTTCTTTCTTTTTTCTTTCTTTCTTATTTTTTTCTTCTCTCTTTCTTCTTTCTTTCTTTATTTCTTCTTTCTTTCTTCTTTCTTTCTTACTTCTTTCTTTCTTTTTTCTTTCTTTCTGATATCATTCTTCTCTCCTTCTTTGTTTCAACTTCCTTTCTTCTTTCTTTCTCCTTTCTTTCTTCTTTCTTTCTTTTGCTTACTTCTTTCTTTCTTATTTCTGTCTTCTTTCTTACTTCTTTATTTTTCTTTTTTCTTTCTTTCTTCTTTCTTTCTTCCTTATTTCTTTCTTTTTTCTTTCTTTCCTATTTCTTTATTCTCTCTTTCTTTCTTCTTTATTTCTTCTTTCTTTGTTTCTTTCTTTTTTATTTCGAATTTCTTTCTACTTTCTTTCTTCTTTCTTTCTTCTTTCTTTCTTACTTCTTTCTTACTTCTTTCTTTCATCTTTCTTTCTTCTTTCTTCCTTCTTCTTTCTTTCATCTTTCCTTCTTACGTCTTTCTTACTTCTTTCTTTCTTCTTTCTTTCTTTTTTCTTTCTTTCTTCTTTTTTTCTTCTTTCTTTATTCTTTCTTTCTTCTTTCTTTCCTCTTTCTTTCTTCTTTCTTTCATCTTTCCTTCTTAAGTCTTTCTTACTTCTTTCTTTCTTCTTTCTTTCTTCTTTCTTCCTTCTTTCTTTCTTTCTTCTTTCTTTCTTAATTCATTCCTACTTCTTTCTTTCTTCTTTCTTTCTTCTTTCTTACTTCTTTCTTACTTCTTTCTTACTTCTTTCTTTCATCTTTCTTTCTTCTTTCTTCATTCTTTCTTCTTTCTTTCCTCTTTCATTCTTCTTTCTTTCTTTCTTTTTTCTTTCTTCTTTCATTCTTCTTTCTTTCTTCTTCCTTTCTTCATTCTTTCTTACTTCTTTCTTTCTTCTTTCTTTCTTTCTTTCTTCTTTCATACTCCTTTCTTTCATCTTTCCTTCTTATGTCTTTCTTTCTGTCTTCTTCCTTTCTTTCATCTTTCTATCTTTCTTCTTTCTTTCTTTCATTCTTTCTCTCTTCTTTCTTCCTTCTTTCTTTCTTCTTTCTTTCTTCTTTTTTTCTTCTTTCTTTCTTCCTTCTTTCATTCTTCTTTCTTACTTCATTCTTTCTTCTTTCTTTCTTCTTTCTTTCTTCTTTCTTTCTTCTTTCTTTCTTTCTTCTTTCTTTCTTACTTCATTCCGACTTCTTTCTTTTCTTTCTTACTTCTTTCTTTCTTACTTCTTTCTTAATTCTTTCTTTCATCTTTCTTTCTTCTTTCTTCTTTCTTTCTTCTTTCTTTCTTCTTTCTTTCTTCTTTCTTTCTTTCTTTTTTCTTTCTTCTTTCTTTCTTCTTTCTTTCTTCTTTCTTTCTTCTTTCTTTCTTCTTTCTTTCTTTCTTCTTTCTTTCTTTCTTCTTTCTTTCTATCTTCTTCCTTTCTTTCTTCTTTCATTCTTTATTCTTTCTTTCTTTCTTTCTTTCTTTCTCTTCTTTATTCTTTCTTTCTTTCTTTCTTTCTTTCTCTCTTCTTTCTTCCTTCTTTCTGTCTTCTTTCTTTCTTCCTTTTTTCTTCTTTCTTTCTTCTTACTTTCTTCTCTTTCTTCTATCTTTCTTTCTTCTTTCTTTCTTACTTCTTTCCTACTTCTTTCTTTCTTCTTTCTTTCTTCTTTCTTTCTTTCTTTCTTCTTTCTTTCTTCTTTCTTCTTCTTTCTTTTTTCTTCTTTCCTCTTTCTTTCTTTCTTCTTTCTTTCTTCTGACTTTCTTCTTTCTTTCTTCTTTCTTCCTGTCTCTTTATTTCTTTCTTCTTCCTTTCTTTTTCTTCTTCTTTCCTCTTTCTTTTTTCTCCTTTTTTTCTTCTTTCTTCTATCTTTCTTCTTTCATTCTTCTTTCTTTCTTCTTTCTTTCTTTCTTCTTTCTTTCTTCTTTCTTTATTTCTTCTTTCTTTCTCTTTCTTTCTTCTTTCTTTCTTTCTTCTTCCTTTCTTCTTTCTTTCTACTTTCTTTCATTTTCTTCCTTTCTTCTTTCTTTCTTTCTTTTTTCTTACTTCTTACTTTCTTCTTCTTCTTTCTATTCTTTTTTCTTATTACTTTCTTCTCTCTTTCTTTCTTTCTTTCTTCTTTATTTCTTCTTTCTTTCTCTTACTTTCTTTCTTGTTTTTCTTTCTTCTTCTTTCTTTCTTCTTTCTTTCTTCTTTATTCTTCTTTCTTTCTTCTTTCTTTCTTTCTTATTCTTTCTTCTTTCGTTCTTCTTTCTTTCTTCTTCCTTTCCTCATTCTTTCTTACTTCTTTCTTTCTTCTTTCTTTCTTCGTTCTTCTTTCTTTCTTTCTTCCTTCTTCCTTCTTTCTTTTTCTTTCTTTCTTCTTTATTTCTTCTTTCTTATTTCTTTATTTCTTCTTTCTTTCTTCTTTCTTCTTTCTTCTTTCTTCTTCTTTCCTTCTTTCTACTTTCTTTCTTCTTTCTTTCTTCTTTCTTACTCCTTTCTTTATTTCTCTTTCTTTCTTCTTTCTTCTTTCTTTCTTCTTTCTTTCTTCCTTCTTCTTTCTTTCTTCTTTCTTTATTCTTTCTGTCTTCTTTCTTTCTTCTTTCTTTCTTCTTTCTATCATTTTTCTTAATTCTTTCTTTCTTTCTTCTTTCTTTCTTACTACTTTCTTTCTTTTTTCTTTCTTTCTTCTTTCTTTCTTCTCTCTTTCCTTCTTCTTCCTTTCTCTCTTCTTTCTTTCTTCTTTCAATTTTTCGTTCTTCTTTATTTCTTCCTTCTTTCTTTCTTTACCTCTTCTTTCTTACTTACTTTCTTCTCTCTCTCTTTCTTCTTTCTTTCTTTCTTCTTTCTTTCTTCTTTCTTTCTTCTTTCTTCTTCTTTCTTTCTTCTTTATTTCTTTCTTCTTTCTTTCTTCTTTCTTTATTGTTTCTTTCTTATTTCTTCTTTCTTTCTTTCTTTCTTTCTTTCTTTCTTCTTCCTTCCTTTGTTCTTTCTTTCCTATTTCTTTCTTTCTACTTTCTTTCTTTTTTCTTTCTTTCTTTCTTTCTTTCTTTCTTTCTTTCTTCTTTCTTTCATTCTTCTTTCTTTCTTACTTCTTTCTTACTTCTTTCTTTCTTTTTTCTTTCTTCTTTCTTTCTTTCTTCTTTCTTTCTTCTTTCTTTCTTCTATCTTCTTTCTTTCTTCTTTCTTTCTTACTTATTTTCTTCTTTCTTTCTTCTCTCTTTCTTCTTTCTTTCTTCTTTCTTTCTTCTTTCTTTCTTCTTTCTTTCTTTCTTCTTTCTTTCTTCGGACTTTCTTCTTCTTTCTTCTTTCTTTCTTGTTTCTTTCTTCTTTCTTCTTTCTTTCTTTCTTTTTTCTTTCTTTCTTCTTCCTTCCTTTGTTCTTTCTTTCCTCTTTCTTTCTTTCTACTTTCTTTCTTTTTTCTTACTTCTTTCTTTCTTTCTTCTTTCTTTCTCCTTTCTTTCTTTCTTCTTTCTTTCTTTTTTATTACTTCCTTCTTCTTTCTTTCTTCTTCTTTCTTTCTTCTTTATTACTTCTTTCTTTCTTCTAACTTTCTTACTTCTTTCTTTCTTCTTTCTTTCTTTCTTCTTCCTTTCTTCTTTGTTTCTTGCTTCTTTCTTCTTTCTGTCTTATTTCTTTCTTCTTTCTTTCTTCTTTCTTTCTTCCTTCTTTCTTCTTTCTGTCTTCTTTCTTTCTTCTTTCTTTCTTCTTTCCTTCTTTCTTCTCTCTTTCTTCATTATTTCTTCTTTCTTTCTTCTTTCTTTCTTTCTTATTTCTTTCTTGTTTCTTTCTTTCTTCTTTCTTTCTTCTTTATTTCTTCTTTCTTTCTTCTTTCTTTCTTCTTTCTTTCTTTCTTCTTTCTTTCTTCTTGCTTTCTTCTTTCTTTCTTCTTTCTGTCTTCTTTCTTTCTTCTTTCTTTCTTCTTTCTTTCCTTCTTACTACTTTCTTACTTCTTTCTTTTTCTTTCTTTCTTTCTTCTTTCTTTCTTCTTTCTTCTTCTTCCTTTCTTCTTTCTTCTTTCCTCTTTCTATCTTTCTTCTTTCTTCTTTCTTTCTTCTCTCTCTTCCTTTCTTCTTTCATTCCTTCTTTCTCTCTTTCTTCTTTCTTTCTTCTTCCTTATTTTTCTTTCTTTCTTCTTCTTTCTTTCTTTCTTTCTTCTTCTTTCTTTCTTCTTTCTTTCTTCTTCTTTCTTCTTTCTTTCTTCTTTCTTTCTTCTTTATTTCTTCTTTCTTCTTTCTTCTTCTTCTTTCTTCTTTCTTTCTTCTTTCTTTCTTCTTTCTTTCTTCTTCTTTCTTTCTTCTTCTTCTTCTTCTTTCTTTCTTCTTTCTTACTTCTTCCTTTCTTACTTCTTTCTTCTTCTTTACTTACTTCTTCTTCTTCTTTCTTTCTTCTTTTTTCTTTTATTTTTTTCATTTCTTCTTTCCTTCTTCTCCTTCTTCTTCTTTCTTCTTCTTTCTTCTTCTTCTTTCTCTCTTCTTCTTCTTCTTTCTTTCTTCTTTCTTTCTTCTTCTTTCTTCTTTCTTTCTTCATTCTTTCTTCTTTCTTTCTTTCTTCTTTTTTTTCTTCTTCCTCTTTCTTTGCACTTACTTTCACTCTTCATTCTTTCTTTCTTTCTTTCTTCTTTCTTTCTTGTTTCTTTCTTTCTTCTTTCTTTCATCTTTCTTTCTTTCTTCTTTCTCTCTTCTTTCTTTCTTCTTTCTTTCTCCTTTATGTTTTCTTTCTTTCCTCTTTCTTTCTTCTTTATTTCTTTCTTCTTTCTTTCTTCTTACTTCTTTCTTTCTTTCTTTTTTTCTTTCTTCTTTTTTCTTTCTTATTCTTTCTTCTTTCTTTCCTCTTTCTTTCCTCTTTTTTCTTTCTTTATTCTTTCTTACTTCTTTTCTACTTCTTTCTTACTTCTTTCTTACTTCTTTCTTTCATCCTTCTTTCTTCTTTCTTTCTTCATTCTTTCTTTCTTCTTTCTTTCTTCATTCTTTCTTCTTTCTTTCTTTCTTCTTTCTTCTCTTTATTTCTTTCTTCTTTCTTCTTTCTTTCTTCTTTCTTTCTTCTTTCTTTCTTTCTTCTTTCTTTCTTCTTTCTTTCTTCTTCTTTCTTCTTTCTTCTTTCATTATTCTTTATTTCTTCTTTCATTCTTCTTTCTTTCTTTATATTTCTTTCTCTTTCGTTCTTCTTTCTTTCCTTCTTACTTCTTTCTTACTTCTTTCTTTCTTCTTTCTTTCTATCTTCTTTCTTTCTTCTTTCTTTATTCTTTCTTTCTTCTTTCTTTCTTTCTTCTTTCTTTATTCTTTCTTGCTTCTTTCTTTCCTTCTTCTTTCTTCTTTCTTTCTTTCTTCTTTCTTTCTTCTTTCTTTCCCCTTTCTTTCCTCTTTCTTTCTTTCGTTTTTTTTTCTTACTTCTTTCTTTCTCTTTCTTTCTTCTTTCTTTTTTCTTTCTTTTTTCTTTCTTTCTTCTTTCTTTCTTCTTCTTTCTTCCTTTCTCTCTTTCTTTCTTTCTTTCTTTTTCTTTCTTTCTTCTTTGTTCTCTCTTTTTCTTTCATTCTTCTTTCTTTCTTCTTTCTTTCTTTATTGATTATTTCTTTCTTCTTTCTTTCTCCTTTCTTTCTCCTTTCTTTCTTCTTTTTTCTTCTTTCTTTCTTCTTTCTTTCCTCTTTCTTTCTTTCTTCTTTCCTTCTTCTTTCTTTCTTCTTCTTTCTTCTTTCTTTCTTCTTTCTTACTTTCTTGTTTCTTTCTTTATTTCTTCTTTCTTCTTTCTTTCTTCTTTCTTTCTTCTTCTTTCTTTCTTGTTTCTTTCTTTCTTCTTTCTTTCTTCTTTCTTTCTTACTTCTTTCTTACTTCTTTCTTTGCTTCTTTCTTTCTTTCTTCTTCCTTTCCTGTTTCTTTCTTTCTTTCTTACTTCTATCTTTCTTTCTTCTTTCTTTATTCTTTATTTCTTCTTTCTTCTTTCTTTCTTCTTCTTTCTTTCTTCTTTCATTCTTTTTTCTCTCTTACTTCTTTCTTACTTCTTTCTTTCTTCTTTCATTCTTCTTTCTTCTTTTTTTCTTTTTTCTTTCTTTCTTTCTTCTTTCTTTCTTTCTTATTTCTTTCTTCTCTCTATCTTTCTTCTTTCTTTCTTTCTTCTTTCTTCTTTCAATCTTCTTTAATTCTTTCATTCTTCTTTCTTTCTTATTTCTTTCTTCTTTCGTTCTTCTTTCTTTCTTCTTTCTTTCTTCTTCTTTCGTCATTGTTTTTTACTTCTTTCTTTCTTCTTTCTTTCTTTCTTTTTTCTTTCTTCTCTCTATCTTTCTTCTTGCTTTCTTTCTTCTTTCTTCTTCATTCTTCTTTCTTTCTTCTTTCATTCTTCTTTCTTTCTTTGTTATTTCTTTCTTGTTTTATTCTTCTATCTTCTTTCTTTCTTTATTATTTCTTTCTTTTTTCTTTCTCCTTTCTTTCTCCTTTCTTTCTTCTTTTTTCTTCTTTCTTTCTTCTTTCTTTATTCTTTCTTTCTTCTTTCTTTCTTCTTTCTTTCTTTCTTCTTTCTTTCTTTATTCTTTCTTCTTTCTTTCTTCTTTCTTTCTTTCTTCTTTCTTTCTTCTTCTTTCTTTCTTCTATCTTTTTTCTTCTTTCTTTCTTCTTCCTTTCTTTCTTCTTTCTTTCTTTCTTCTTTCTTCTTTCTTTCTTTCTTCATTCTTCTTCTTTCTTTCTTCTTCCTTTCTTTCTTCTTTCTTTCTTTCTTCTTTCTTTCTTCTTTCTTTCTTCTTCTTTCTTCTTTCTTTCTTTCTTCTTTCTTTCTTCTTCTTTCTTTCTTCTTTCTTTCTTCTTTCTTTCTTTTTCTTTCTTTCTCTCTTCTTTCTTCTTTCTTTCTTCTTTCTTTCTTCTTTCTTTCTTCTTTCTTTCTTCTTCCTTTCTTACTTCTTTCTTTCTTCTTTCTTTCTTTCTTCTTTCTTTCTTCTTTCTTACTTCGTTCTTTCTTCTTTTTTACTTCTTTCCGTTCACTTCCTTTCTTCTTTCTTACTTCTTTCTTTCTTCTTTTTTACTTATTTCCTATTCTCTTTCTTTCCTATTTCTTTCTTCTTACTTTCTTGTTCTTTCTTTCTTTCTTACTTCTATCTTTCTTTCTTCTTTCTTTCTTCTTTATTTCTTCTTTCTTCTTTCTTTCTTCTTTCTTTCTTATTTCTTACTTCTTTATTACGTCTTATTTCTTCTTTCTTTCTTTCTTCTTTCTTTCTTCTTTCTTTCTTCTTTCTAACTTCTATCTTTTTCTTCTTTCTTTCTTCCCTCGTTCTTCTTTCTTTCTTCTTTCTTCCTTCCTTCTTTCTTCTTTCTTTCTTTCTTCTTTCTTTCTCCTTTCTTTCTTTCTTCTTTCTTTCTTCTTTCTTTCTTTCTTCTTTCTTCTTTCTTTCTTCTCTCTTCCTTTCTTCTTTCATTCTTCTTTCTCTCTTTCTTCTTTCTCCTTTCTCTTGCTTTCTTTGTTCTTTCTTTCTTTCTTCTTTCTTTCTTTGTTTCTCTCTTCTTTCTTTCTTCATTCTTTCTCTTTCTTTCTTTCTTCTTCATTCTTCTTTCTTTCTCTTTCTTTCTTCTTTCTTCTTCCTTTTTTCTTCCTTTCTTACTTCTTTCTTTCTTCTTTCTTTCTTTCTTCTTTCTTTCTTCCATCTTTCTTTCTTCTTTCTTACTTCTTTCTTTCTTCTTCTTTCTTCTTCTTTCTTACTTCTTCCTTTCTTCTTCCTTTCTTACTTCTTTTTTTCTATTTCCTTTCTTCTTCCTTTCTTACTTCTTTCTTTCTTCTTTCTTTCTTCTTTCTTTCTTCTTTCTTTCTTCTTTCTTTCTTCTTTCTTTCTTTCTTCTTTCTTTCTTCTTTCTTTATTTCTTGTTTCTTTCTTCTTTCTTTCTTTCTTACTTCTTCTTACTTCTTTATTCTTTCTTTCTTTCTTTCTTTCTTTCTTTCTTTCTTTCTTTCTTTCTTTCTTTCTTTCTTTCTTTCTTTCTTTATTTCTTCTTTCTTTCTTCTTTCTTCTTTCTTCTTTTTTTCTTCTTTCTTTCTTTATTCTTTCTTCTTTCTTTCTTCCTTCTTTCTTTCTTCTTTCTTTCTTCTTACTTTCTTTCTTCTTTCTTTCTTTCTTCTTTCTTCTTCTTTCTTTCTTCTTTCTTTATTTCTTCTTTCTTTCTTCTTTCTTTCTTCTTTCTTTCTTATTTCTTTCATCTTTCTTTCTTCTTTCTTTCTTTTTTCTTTCTTTCTTTCTTCTTTCTTTCTTTCTTCTTTCTTTCTTCTTTCTTTCTTTCTTGTTTCTTTCTTTCTGATTTATTTCTTCTTTCTTTCTTCTTTCTTTCTACTTTCTTTCTTCTTTCTTTCTTCTTTCTTTCTTCTTTCTTTCTTTCTTCTTTCTTTCTTCTTGCTTTCTTCTTTCTTTCTTCTTTCTGTCTTCTTTCTTTCTTCTTTCTTTCTTCTTTCTTTCCTTCTTACTACTTTCTTACTTCTTTCTTTTTTCTTTCTTTCTTCTTCTTTCTTTCTTCTTTCTTTCTTCTTCCTTTCTTCTTTCTTTCTTTCCTCTTTCTATCTTTCTTCTTTCTTCTTTCTTTCTTCTCTCTTCCTTTCTCTTTCATTCTTCTTTCTCTCTTTCTTCTTTCTTTCTTCTTCCTTTATTTTTTCTTTCTTTCTTTCTTCTTTCTTTCTTTCTTTCTTTCTTCTTTCTTTCTTCTTTCTTTCTTCTTCTTTCTTCTTTCTTTCTTCTTTCTTCTTCTTTATTTCTTCTTTCTTCTTTCTTTCTTCTTTCTTCCTTTCTTTCTTCTTTTTTCTTCTTTCTTTCTTCTTTCTTTCTTCCATCTTTCTTTCTTCTTTCTTACTTCTTTCTTACTTTATTCTTTCTTTCTTCTTTCTTACTTCTTCCTTTCTTACTTATTTCTTTCTTCTTCCTTCTTCTTCCTTTCTTACTTCTTTCTTTCTTCTTTCTTTCTTTCTTCTTTCTCTCTTCTTTCTTTCTTCTTTCTTTCTTCTTTCTTTCTTCTTTCTTTCTTCTTTCTTTCTTCATTCTTTCTTCTTTCTTTCTTTCTTCTTTTTTTTCTTTCTTTCCTCTTTCTTTGCACTTACTTTCACTCTTCATTCTTTCTTTCTTTCTTTCTTCTTTCTTCTTGTTTCTTTCTTTCTTCTTTCTTTCATCTTTCTTTCTTTCTTCTTTCTCTCTTCTTTCTTTCTTCTTTCTTTCTCCTTTATGTTTTCTTTCTTTCCTCTTTCTTTCTTCTTTATTTCTTTCTTCTTTCTTTCTTCTTACTTCTTTCTTTCTTTCTTTTTTTTCTTTCTTCTTTTTTCTTTCTTATTCTTTCTTCTTTCTTTCCTCTTTCTTTCCTCTTTTTTTCTTTCTTTATTCTTTCTTACTTCTTTCTACTTCTTTCTACTTCTTTCTTACTTCTTTCTTTCATCCTTCTTTCTTCTTTCTTTCTCATTCTTTCTTTCTTCTTTCTTTCTTCATTCTTTCTTCTTTCTTTCTTTCTTCTTTCTTCTCTTTATTTCTTTCTTCTTTCTTCTTTCTTTCTTCTTTCTTTCTTCTTTCTTTCTTTCTTCTTTCTTTCTTCTTTCTTTCTTCTTTCTTTCTTCTTTCTTCTTTCATTATTCTTTATTTCTTCTTTCATTCTTCTTTCTTTCTTTATATTTCTTTCTTCTTTCGTTCTTCTTTCTTTCCTTCTTACTTCTTTCTTACTTCTTTCTTTCTTCTTTCTTTCTATCTTCTTTCTTTCTTCTTTCTTTATTCTTTCTTTCTTCTTTCTTTCTTTCTTCTTTCTTTATTCTTTCTTGCTTCTTTCTTTCCTTCTTCTTTCTTCTTTCTTTCTTTCTTCTTTCTTTCTTCTTTCTTTCCCTTTCTTTCCTCTTTCTTTCTTTCGTTTTTTTTTCTTACTTCTTTCTTTCTTCTTTCTTTCTTCTTTCTTTTTTCTTTCTTTTTTCTTTCTTTCTTCTTTCTTTCTTCTTTCTTTCTTCCTTTCTCTCTTTCTTTCTTTCTTTCTTTTTTCTTTCTTTCTTCTTTGTTCTCTCTTTTTTCTTTCATTCTTCTTTCTTTCTTCTTTCTTTCTTTATTGATTATTTCTTTCTTCTTTCTTTCTCCTTTCTTTCTCCTTTCTTTCTTCTTTTTTCTTCTTTCTTTCTTCTTTCTTTCCTCTTTCTTTCTTTCTTCTTTCCTTCTTCTTTCTTTCTTTCTTCTTTCTTCTTTCTTTCTTCTTTCTTACTTTCTTGTTTCTTTCTTTATTCTTCTTTCTTCTTTCTTTCTTCTTTCTTTCTTTCTTCTTTCTTTCTTGTTTCTTTCTTTCTTCTTCTTTCTTCTTCTTTCTTTCTTACTTCTTTCTTACTTCTTTCTTTCTTCTTTCTTTCTTTCTTCTTCCTTTCCTGTTTCTTTCTTTCTTTCTTACTTCTATCTTTCTTTCTTCTTTCTTTATTCTTTATTTCTTCTTTCTTCTTTCTTTCTTCTTTCTTTCTTTCTTCTTTCATTCTTTTTTCTCTCTTACTTCTTTCTTACTTCTTTCTTTCTTCTTTCATTCTTCTTTCTTCTTTTTTCTTTTTTCTTTCTTTCTTTCTTCTTTCTTTCTTTCTTATTTCTTTCTTCTCTCTATCTTTCTTCTTTCTTTCTTTCTTCTTTCTTCTTTCAATCTTCTTTAATTCTTTCATTCTTCTTTCTTTCTTATTTCTTTCTTCTTTCGTTCTTCTTTCTTTCTTCTTTCTTTCTTCTTCTTTCGTCATTGTTTTTTACTTCTTTCTTTCTTCTTTCTTTCTTTCTTTTTTCTTTCTTCTCTCTATCTTTCTTCTTGCTTTCTTTCTTCTTTCTTCTTTCATTCTTCTTTCTTTCTTCTTTCATTCTTCTTTCTTTCTTTGTTATTTCTTTCTTGTTTTATTCTTCTATCTTCTTTCTTTCTTTATTATTTCTTTCTTTTTTCTTTCTCCTTTCTTTCTCCTTTCTTTCTTCTTTTTTCTTCTTTCTTTCTTCTTTCTTTATTCTTTCTTTCTTCTTTCTTTCTTCTTTCTTTCTTTCTTCTTTCTTTCTTTATTCTTTCTTCTTTCTTTCTTCTTTCTTTCTTTCTTCTTTCTTTCTTTCTTCTTTCTTTCTTCTATCTTTTTTCTTCTTTCTTTCTTCTTCCTTTCTTTCTTCTTTCTTTCTTTCTTCTTTCTTCTTTCTTTCTTTCTTCATTCTTTCTTCTTTCTTTCTTCTTCCTTTCTTTCTTCTTTCTTTCTTTCTTCTTTCTTTCTTCTTTCTTTCTTCCTTCTTTCTTCTTTCTTTCTTTCTTCTTTCTTTCTTTCTTCTTTCTTTCTTCTTTCTTTCTTCTTTCTTTCTTTTTTCTTTCTTTCTCTTCTCTTTCTTCTTTCTTTCTTCTTTCTTTCTTCTTTCTTTCTTCTTTCTTTCTTCTTCCTTTCTTACTTCTTTCTTTCTTCTTTCTTTCTTTCTTCTTTCTTTCTTCTTTCTTACTTCGTTCTTTCTTCTTTTTTACTTCTTTCCGTTCACTTCCTTTCTTCTTTCTTACTTCTTTCTTTCTTCTTTTTTACTTATTTCCATTCTCTTTCTTTCCTATTTCTTTCTTCTTACTTTCTTGTTTCTTTCTTTCTTTCTTACTTCTATCTTTCTTTCTTCTTTCTTTCTTCTTTATTTCTTCTTTCTTCTTTCTTTCTTCTTTCTTTCTTATTTCTTACTTCTTTATTACGTCTTTATTTCTTCTTTCTTTCTTTCTTCTTTCTTTCTTCTTTCTTTCTTCTTTCTAACTTCTATCTTTTTCTTCTTTCTTTCTTCCCTCGTTCTTCTTTCTTTCTTCTTTCTTCCTTCCTTCTTTCTTCTTTCTTTCTTTCTTCTTTCTTTCTCCTTTCTTTCTTTCTTCTTTCTTTCTTCTTTCTTTCTTTCTTCTTTCTTTCTTTCTTTCTTCTCTCTTCCTTTCTTCTTTCATTCTTCTTTCTCTCTTTCTTCTTTCTTCCTTTCTTCTTGCTTTCTTTGTTCTTTCTTTCTTTCTTCTTTCTTTCTTTGTTTCTCTCTTCTTTCTTTCTTCATTCTTTCTTCTTTCTTTCTTTCTTCTTTCATTCTTCTTTCTTTCTTCTTTCTTTCTTCTTTCTTTCTTCCTTTTTTCTTCCTTTCTTACTTCTTTCTTTCTTCTTTCTTTCTTTCTTCTTTCTTTCTTCCATCTTTCTTTCTTCTTTCTTACTTCTTTCTTTCTTTCTTCTTTCTTTCTTCTTTCTTACTTCTTCCTTTCTTCTTCCTTTCTTACTTCTTTTTTTCTATTTCCTTTCTTCTTCCTTTCTTACTTCTTTCTTTCTTCTTTCTTTCTTCTTTCTTTCTTCTTTCTTTCTTCTTTCTTTCTTCTTTCTTTCTTTCTTCTTTCTTTCTTCTTTCTTTATTTCTTGTTTCTTTCTTCTTTCTTTCTTTCTTACTTCTTTCTTACTTCTTTATTCTTTCTTTCTTTCTTTCTTTCTTTCTTTCTTTCTTTCTTTCTTTCTTTCTTTCTTTATTTATTTCTTCTTTCTTTCTTCTTTCTTCTTTCTTCTTTTTTTCTTCTTTCTTTCTTTATTCTTTCTTCTTTCTTTCTTCCTTCTTTCTTTCTTCTTTCTTTCTTCTTACTTTCTTTCTTCTTTCTTTCTTTCTTCTTTCTTCTTCTTTCTTTCTTCTTTCTTTATTTCTTCTTTCTTTCTTCTTTCTTTCTTCTTTCTTTCTTATTTCTTTCATCTTTCTTTCTTCTTTCTTTCTTTTTTCTTTCTTTCTTTCTTCTTTCTTTCTTTCTTCTTTCTTTCTTCTTTCTTTCTTTCTTGTTTCTTTCTTTCTGATTTATTTCTTCTTTCTTTCTTCTTTCTTTCTACTTTCTTTCTTCTTTCTTTCTTCTTTCTTGCTTCTTTCTTTCTTACTTCTTTCTTTCTTCTTTCTTTCTTTCTTATTTCTTTCTTCTCTCTATCTTTCTTCTTTCTTTCTTTCTTCTTTCTTCTTTCAATCTTCTTTAATTCTTCTTTCATTCTTCTTTCTTTCTTCTTTCTTTCTTTCTTCTTTCTTTCTTCTTCCTTTCTTTCTTCTTTCTTTCTTTCTTCTTCATTCTTTCTTCTTTCTTTCTTCTTCCTTTCTTTCTTCTTTCTTTCTTCTTTCTTTCTTCTTACTTTCTTCCTTCTTTCTTCTTTCTTTCTTTCTTTTTTCTTTCTTTCTTCTTTCTTCTTTCTTTCTTTCTTCTTTCTTTCTTCCTTCGTTCTTCTTTCTTTCTTCTTTCTTACTTCCTTCTTTCTTCTTTCTTTCTTTCTTCTTTCTTTCTTCTTTATATCTTCTTTGTTTCTTCTTTCTTTCTTTCTTCTTTCTTTCTCCTTTCTTTCTTCATTCTTTCTTCTTTCTTTCTTCTTTCTTTCTTTCTTCTTTCTTTCTTTCTTTCTTCTCTCTTCCTTTCTTCTTTCATTCTTCTTCCTCTCTTTCTTCTTTCTTTCTTTCTTCTTCCTTTCTTTGTTCTTTCTTTCTTTCTTATTTCTTTCTTTGTTTCTCTCTTCTTTCTTTCTTCTTTCTCTCTTCTTTCTTTCTTTCTTCTTTCTTTCTTTCTTCTTTCATTCTTCTTTCTTTCTTCTTTCTTTCTTCTTTCTTTCTTCCTTTTTTCTTCCTTTCTTACTTCTTTCTTCTTTCTTTCTTTCTTCTTTCTTTCTTCCATCTTTCTTTCTTCTTTCTTACTTCTTTCTTTCTTCTTTCTTTCTTCTTTCTTACTTCTTCTTTCTTCTTCCTTTCTTACTTCTTTTTTTCTTCTTCCTTTCTTCATCCTTTCTTACTTCTTTCTTTCTTCTTTCTTTCTTCTTTCTTTCCTCTTTCTTTCTTTCTTCTTCCTTTCTTCTTTCTTTATTTCTTGTTCCTTTCTTCTTTCTTTCTTTCTTACTTCTTTCTTACTTCTTTCTTTCTTCTTTCTTTCTTTCTTTCTTTCTTTCTTTCTTTCTTCTTTCTTCTTTCTTCTTTCTTCTTTCTTCTTTCTTCTTTCTTCTTTTTTTCTTCTTTCTTTCTTTATACTTTCTTCATTCTTTCTTCCTTCTTTCTTTCTTCATTCTTTCTTCTTACTTTCTTTCTTCTTTCTTCTTTCAATCTTCTTTAATTCTTTCATTCTTCTTTCTTTCTTATTTCTTTCTTCTTTCGTTCTTCTTTCTTTCTTCTTTCTTTCTTCTTCTTTCGTCATTGTTTTTTACTTCTTTCTTTCTTCTTTCTTTCTTTCTTTTTTCTTTCTTCTCTCTATCTTTCTTCTTGCTTTCTTTCTTCTTTCTTCTTTCATTCTTCTTTCTTTCTTCTTTCATTCTTCTTTCTTTCTTTGTTATTTCTTTCTTGTTTTATTCTTCTTTCTATCTTCTTTCTTTCTTTATTATTTCTTTCTTTTTTCTTTCTCCTTTCTTTCTCCTTTCTTTCTTCTTTTTTCTTCTTTCTTTCTTCTTTCTTTATTCTTTCTTTCTTCTTTCTTTCTTCTTTCTTTCTTTCTTCTTTCTTTCTTTATTCTTTCTTCTTTCTTTCTTCTTTCTTTCTTTCTTCTTTCTTTCTTTCTTCTTTCTTTCTTCTATCTTTTTTTCTTCTTTCTTTCTTCTTCCTTTCTTTCTTCTTTCTTTCTTTCTTCTTTCTTCTTTCTTTCTTTCTTCATTCTTTCTTCTTTCTTTCTTCTTCCTTTCTTTCTTCTTTCTTTCTTTCTTCTTTCTTTCTTCTTTCTTTCTTCCTTCTTTCTTCTTTCTTTCTTTCTTCTTTCTTTCTTTCTTTCTTCTTTCTTTCTTCTTTCTTTCTTCTTTCTTTCTTTCTTCTTTCTTTCTCTCTTCTTTCTTCTTTCTTTCTTCTTTCTTTCTTCTTTCTTTCTTCTTCCTTTCTTACTTCTTTCTTTCTTCTTTCTTTCTTTCTTCTTTCTTTCTTCTTTCTTACTTCGTTCTTTCTTCTTTTTTACTTCTTTCCATTCACTTCCTTTCTTCTTTCTTACTTCTTTCTTTCTTCTTTTTTACTTATTTCCATTCTCTTCCTTTCCTATTTCTTTCTTCTTACTTTCTTGTTTCTTTCTTTCTTTCTTACTTCTATCTTTCTTTCTTCTTTCTTTCTTCTTTATTTCTTCTTTCTTCTTTCTTTCTTCTTTCTTTCTTATTTCTTACTTCTTTATTACGTCTTTATTTCTTCTTTCTTTCTTCTTTCTTTCTTCTTTCTAACTTCTATCTTTTTCTTCTTTCTTTCTTCCCTCGTTCTTCTTTCTTTCTTCTTTCTTCCTTCCTTCTTTCTTCTTTCTTTCTTTCTTCTTTCTTTCTTCTTTATTTATTCTTTGTTTCTTCTTTCTTTCTTTCTTCTTTCTTTCTCCTTTCTTTCTTTCTTCTTTCTTTCTTCTTTCTTTCTTTCTTCTTTCTTTCTTTCTTTCTTCTCTCTTCCTTTCTTCTTTCATTCTTCTTTCTCTCTTTCTTCTTTCTTCCTTTCTTCTTCCTTTCTTTGTTCTTTCTTTCTTTCTTCTTTCTTTCTTTGTTTCTCTCTTCTTTCTTTCTTCATTCTTTCTTCTTTCTTTCTTTCTTCTTTCATTCTTCTTTCTTTCTTCTTTCTTTCTTCTTTCTTTCTTCCTTTTTTCTTCCTTTCTAACTTCTTTCTTTCTTCTTTCTTTCTTTCTTCTTTCTTTCTTCCATCTTTCTTTCTTCTTTCTTACTTCTTTCTTTCTTTCTTCTTTCTTTCTTTCTTTCTTTCTTTCTTTCTTTCTTTCTTTCTTTCTTTCTTTCTTTCTTTCTTTCTTTCTTTCTTTCTTTCTTCTTTCTTTCTTCTTTCTTCTTTCTTCTTTTTTTCTTCTTTCTTTCTTTCTTCTTTCTTCTTTCTTTCTTCCTTCTTTCTTTCTTCTTTCTTTCTTCTTACTTTCTTTCTTCTTTCTTTCTTCTTTCTTCTTTCTTCTTTCTTCTTTTTTTCTTCTTTCTTTCTTTATTCTTTCTTCTTTCTTTCTTCCTTCTTTCTTTCTTCTTTCTTTCTTCTTACTTTCTTTCTTCTTTCTTTCTTTCTTCTTTCTTCTTCTTTCTTTCTTCTTTCTTTATTTCTTCTTTCTTTCTTCTTTCTTTCTTCTTTCCTTCTTATTTCTTTCATCTTTCTTTCTTCTTTCTTTCTTTTTTCTTTCTTTCTTTCTTCTTTCTTTCTTTCTTCTTTCTTTCTTCTTTCTTTCTTTCTTGTTTCTTTCTTTCTGATTTATTTCTTCTTTCTTTCTTCTTTCTTTCTACTTTCTTTCTTCTTTCTTTCTTCTTTCTTGCTTCTTTCTTTCTTACTTCTTTCTTTCTTCTTTCTTTCTTTCTTATTTCTTTCTTCTCTCTATCTTTCTTCTTTCTTTCTTTCTTCTTTCTTCTTTCAATCTTCTTTAATTCTTCTTTCATTCTTCTTTCTTTCTTCTTTCTTTCTTTCTTCTTTCTTTCTTCTTCCTTTCTTTCTTCTTTCTTTCTTTCTTCTTTTTTCTTTGTTTCTCCTTTCTTTCTTCTTTCTTTCTTCTTTCTTTCTTCTTTCTTTCTTTCTTCTTTCTTTCTTCTTTCTTTCTTCTTTCTTTCTTTCTTCTTTCTTTCTTCCATCTTTCTTTCTTCTTTCTTACTTTTTTCTTTCTTTCTTCTTTCTTTCTTCTTTCTTACTTCTTCCTTTCTTCTTCCTTTCTTAATTCTTTCTTTCTTCTTCCTTTCTTCTTCCTTTCTTACTTCTTTCTTTCTTCTTTCTTTCTTCTTTCTTTCTTCTTTCTTTCTTTCTTCTTTCTTTATTCTTTCTTTATTTCTTGTTTCTTTCTTCTTTCTTTCTTTCTTTCTTTCTTTCTTTCTTTCTTTCTTTCTTTCTTTCTTTCTTTCTTTCTTCTTCTTTCTTTCTTCTTTCTTCTTTTTTTCTTCTTTCTTTCCTTCTTCTTTCTTCTTTCTTTCTTCCTTCTTTATTTCTTCTTCTTTCTTCTTACTTTCTTTCTTCTTTCTTTCTTTCTTCTTTCTTCTTACTTCTTTCTTTCTTCTTTCTTATTTCTTCTTTCTTTCTTCTTTTTTCTTTCTTCTTTCTTTCTTCTTTCTTTCTTTTTTCTTCTTTCTTTCTTTCTTTCCTCTTTATTTTTTTCTTCTTTCTTCTTTCTTTCTTCTTTCTTTCTTCTTTCTCTCTTCTTTCTCTCTTCTTTCTTTCTTCTTTCTTTCTTCTTTCTTACTTCTTTCTTTCTTTCTTCTTTCTCTCTTTCTTGTTTCTTTCTTCTTTCTACTTTCTTTCTTCTTTCTTTCTTCTTTCTTTCTTCTTTCTCCTTTCTTCTTTCATTCTTCTTTCTTTCTTTATTATTTCTTTCTTCTTTCTTTCTTTCTTCTTCCTTTCTTCTTTCTTTCTTCCTCTTTCTTTCTTCTTTCTTTCTTCTTTCACTCTTTTTTCTTTCTTTCTTCTTTCTTTCTTCTTTCTTTCTTCTTTCTTTCTTCTTTCTTTCTTCTTTCTTTCTTTCTTGTTTCTTTCTTTCTTCTTTCTTTCTTCTTTCTTTCTTCTTTCATTCTTCTTTCTTTATTCTGTCATTCTTTCTACTTTCTTTATTTCTTCTTCCTTTCTTCTTCCTTTCTTATTTCTTTCTTCTTCCTTTCTTCTTCCTTTCTTCTTTCTTTCTTCTTTCTTTCTTCTTTCTTTCTTCTTTCTTCCTTATTTCTTTCTTTCTTCTTTCTTTCTTTCTTCTTTCTTTCTTCTTTCTTTCTTTCTTCTTTCTTTCTTCTTTCTTTCTTTCTTTCTTCTTTCTTTCTTCTCCTTTCTTTCTTTCTTCTTTCTTTCTTTCTTTCTTCTTTCTTTCTTCTTTCTTTCTTTCTTCTTTCTTCCTTCTTTCTTCCTTCTTTCATTCTTCTTTCTTTCTTCTTTCTTTCTTTCTTCTTTCTTTGTTCTTTCTTTCTTTCTTTATTCTTTCTTCTTTCTTCTTTCTTTCTTTCTTACTTCTTACTTACTTCTTTCATTCTTCTTTCATTCTTCTTTCTTACTTCTTTCCTTATATCTTCTTTCTTCTTTCTTTCTTCTTTCTTCTTTCTTTCTTTCTTCTTTCTTTCTTCTTTCTTCTTTCTTTCTTCTTACTTTCTTCTTTCTTTCTTTCTTTGTTCTTTCTTTATTCTTTATTTATTCTTCTTTTCTTCTTTCTTTATTTTTCTCTCTCTTGTTTCTTTCTTGATTCTTCTTGATTCTTTCTTACTTCGTTCTTACTTCTTTCTTTCTTTCTTTCTTACTTCTTTATTTCTTCTTCCTTTCTTACTTCTTTATTTCTTCTTCCTTTCTTCTTTCTTTCTGCTTTCTTTCCTCTTTCTTTCTTCTTTCTTTCTTCTTTCTTACTTTCTTCTTTCTTCTTTCTTACTTCTTTCTTACTTCTTTCTTACTTCTTTCTTACTTCTTTCTTCTCTTTCTTTTACTTCTTTCTTAACTCTTTCTTTGTTTCTTCTTTCTTTCTTACATCTTTCCTTCTTCTTTCTTTCTTCTTTCTTTCTTTCCTCTTTCTTTTTTCGTTCTTTCTTCTTTCTTACTTCTTTCTTTCTTCTTTCTTTCTTTTTTCATTCTTTCTTTTTTCTTTCTACTTTCTTTCTTCTTTCTTTCTTCCTTCGTTCTTCTTTCTTTCTTCTTTCTTCTTTCTTTCTTCTTTCCTTCTTTCTTCTTTCTTTCTTCTTTCTTTCCTCTTTATTTCTTCTTTATTTCTTCAGTCTTTCTTCCTTCTTTCTTTCTTCTTTCTTTCTTTTTTTTTCTTCTTTCTTTCTTTCTTCTTTCTTTCTTCTTTCTTTCTTCTTTCTTTCTTTCTTTCTTCTTTCTATCTTCTTTCTTACTTCTTACTTTGTTTCTTCTTCCTTTCTTCTTTCTTTCTTCTTTCTTTCTTTTTTTTTCTTTCTTCTTTCTATTTTCTTACATTGTTTCTTCTTCCTTTCTTCTTCCTTTCTCCTTTCTTTTTCTTTCGTTCTTGTTTTTTCTTTCTTCTTTCTTTCTTCTTACATTGTTTATTCTTCCTTTCTTCTTTCTTAATTCTTTCTTTCTTCTTTCATTCTTTGTTCTTTCTTTCTTCTTTCTTTCTTTCTTTCTTTCTTTCTTTCTTTCTTCTTTATTTCTTCTTTCTTTCTTCTTTCTTTCTTCTTTCTTTTTTCCTTCTTTCTTTCTTCTTTCTTTCTTCTTTCTTTATTCTTTCTTTATTCTTTCTTTATTCTTCTTTCTTTCTTTCTTTCTTTCTTTCTTTCTTTCTTTCTTTCTTTCTTTCTTTCTTTCTTCTTTCTTTCTTTCTTCTTTCTTTCTTTCTTTCTTTCTTTCTTTCTTTCTTTCTTTCTTTCTTTCTTTCTTCTCTCTTCTTTCTTTCTTCTTTCTTTCTTCGTTCTTTCTTCTTTCTCTCTTCTTTCTTTCTTACTTCTTTCTTATATTTTTCTAACTTCTTTCTTTGTTCTTTCTTTCTTTCTTCTTTCTTTCTTCTTTCTTTCTTTCATCTTTCTTTCTTCTTTCTATCTCCTTTCTTTCTTTTTCTTTCTTTCTTTCTTTCTTCTTTTTCTTTCTTTCTTTCTTCTTTCTTTCCTCTTTCTTTCTTCTGTCTTTCTTTCTTTCTTTATTCTTTCTTTCTTTCTTCTTTCTTCCTTTCTTCTTTCTTTCTTCTTTCTTTCTTCTTTCTTTCTTCTTTCTTTCATCTTTCTTTCTTTCTTTTTTCATTCTTTCTTTCTTCTTCTTTCTTCTCTGTTTCTTTTTTCTTTCTTCTTTCTTTATCTTTCTTCTTTCTTTTTTTGTTTCTTTCTTTCTTGTTTCTTTCTTCTTTTATTCCTCTTTCTATCTTCTTTCTTTCTCCATTCTTTTTTCTTTCTTACTTCTTCCTTTCTTCTTCCTTTCTTCTTTCTTTCTATTTCTTTCTTTCTTCTTTCTATATTTTTTCTCTCTTACTTCTTACTTTTTTCTTTCTTCTTTCTTTCTTATTTCTTTCTTCTTTCTTTCTTCTTTCTTTCATCTTTCTTTCTTTCTTTTTTCTTTCTTTCTTTCTTCTTTCTTTCTTCTCTCTTTCTTCTTCTTTCTTTTTATTTCTTCTTTCTTTTTTGTTTCTTTCTTCTTTCTTTCTTTCTTCTTTCTTTCTTCTTTCTTTTTCTTTCTTCTTTCTTTCTTCTTTCTTTCTTCTTTCTTTCTTTCTTCTTTCTTCCTTTCTTCTTTCTTTCTTCTTTCTTTCTTCTTTTATTCTTCTTTCTATCTCTCTCTTTCTCCTTTCTTTCTTCTTTCTTTCTTTCTTCTTCCCTTCTTCTTTCTTTCTTCTTTCTTTCTTCTTTCTTTCATCTTTCTTTCTTTCTTCTTCTTCCTTTCTTCTTTCTTTCTTCTTTCTTTCTTCTTTCTTTCATCTTTCTTTCTTTCTTTTTCATTCTTTCTTTCTTCTTTCTTTCTTCTCTCTTTCTTTTTTCTTTCTTCTTTCTTTTTCTTTCTTCTTCTTTTTTGTTTCTTTCTTTCTTGTTTCTTTCTTCTTTTATTCCTCTTTCTATCTTCTTTCTTTCTCCTTTCTGTCTTCTTTCTTTCTTACATCTTCCTTTCTTCTTTCTTTCTTCTTTCTTTCTTTCTTCTTTCTTTTTTGTTTCTTTCTTTCTTCTTTCTTTCTTCTTTCTTTCGTCTTTCTTTCTTTCTCTCTTCATTCTTTTTTTTTTCTTTCTTTCTTCTTTCTTTCTTCTTTGTTCTTTCTTTCTTCTTTCTTTCTTTCTTCTTTCTTTCTTCTTTCTTTCTTCTTCTTTCTTATTTCTTTCTTTCTTCTTTCTTTCTTACGTCTTTCTTTCTTCTTTCTTTCTTCTTTCTTTCCTCTTTCTTTTTCTATCTTCTTTATTTCTTTCTTTCTTCTCTCTTTCTTCATTCTTTCTTCTTTCTTTCTTCTTTCCTTCTTTCTTCTTTCTTTCTTCTTTCTTTCTTCTTTCTTTCTTTATTTCTTATTCTTTCTTCTTTCTTTCTTCTTTATTTCTTTCTTACTTCTTTCTTTCTTCTTTCTTTCTTCTTTCTTTCTTCTTTCTTTATCTTTCTTTCTTCTTTCTTTCTTCTTTCTTTCTTTATTTTCTTTCCTTCTTTCTTACTTCTTTCTTTCTTCTTTCTTGTTACTTTCTTTCTTCTTTCTTTCTTCTTTCTTTCTTTCTTTTTTCTTTCTTTCTTCTTCTTTCTTCTTTCTTTCTTTCTTCTTCTTTCTTCTTTCTTTCTTCTTTCTTTCTTCTTTCTTTCTTCTTTCTTTCTTCCTTCTTTCTTTCTTCTTTTTTTCTTATTTCTTTCTACATTCTTACTTCTTTCTTACTTCTTTCTTACTTCTTTCTTTCTTACGTCTTTCTTTCTTCTTCCTTTCTTCTTCCTTTCTTCTTTCTTTCTTCTATTTTTCTTCATTCTTTCTTCTTTCTTTCTTCTTTCTTTCTTTTTTTCTTTCTTTCTTCTTTCTTTCTTACGTCTTTCTTCTTCCTTTCTTCTTTCTTTCTTCTTTCTTTCTTCTTTCTTTCTTCTTTCTTTCTTCTTTCTTCTTTCTTTCTTTTTTCTTTCTTTCTTCTTTCTTACTTCTTTCTTACTTCTTTCTTACTTCTTTCTTTCTTTCTTTCTTCTTTCTTTCTTTCTTTTCTTTCGTTCTTTCTTCTTACTTCTTTCTTTCTTCTTTCTCTCTTTCTTCTTTCTTTCTTCTTTCTTTCTTTCTTCTTTCTTTCTTTCTTTTCTTTCCTTCTTTCTTACTTCTTTCTTTCTTCTTTCTTTCTTCTTACTTTCTTTCTTCTTATTTCTTCTTTCATTCTTATTTCTTACTTTCTTCTTTCTTTCTTCTTTCTTAATTCTTTGTTTCTTTCTTCTTTCTTTCTTTCTGTTTCTGTCTTCTTCCTTCTTCTTTCTTCTACTTTCTTTCTTCTTTCTTACTTCTTTCTTTCTTCTTTCTTTCTTCTTTCTTTCTTCTTACTTTCTTTCTTCTTTCTTTCTTCTTTCATTCTTCGTTCTTTCTTTCTTCTTTCTTCTTTCTTCTTTCTTTCTTTCTTCTTTCTTTCTTTCTTTTCTTTCCTTCTTTCCTTCTTCTTTCTTTATTCTTTCATTCTTCGTTCTTTCTTTCTTCTTTCTTTCTTTCTTCTTTCTTTCTTTCTTCTTTCTTTCTTTCTTTTCTTTCCTTCTTTCCTTCTTCTTTCTTTCTTCTTTCATTCTTCTTTCTTTCTTCTTTCATTCTTCTTTCTTTTTTCTTACTTTCTTTCTTCTTTCTTTCTTCTTTATTTCTTCTTTCTTCTTTCTTTCCTTCTTAGTTCCTTCTTCTTTTTTATTTCTTCTTTCTTTCTTCTTTCTTTCTTTCTTTCTTCTTTCCTTCCTTACTTCTTTCTTCTTTCTTTCTTACTTCTTTATTCTTCTTTATTTCTTCTTCTTTATTTCTTTCTTCTTTATTTCTTTCTTCTTTCTTTCTTTCTTCTTTCTTTCTTATTTTTCTCTTTTCTTTCCTACTTCTTTCTTTCTTACCTCTTTCTTTCTTCTTTCTTTCTTTTTTTCTTTCTTCTTTCTTTCTTTCTTCTCTCTTTCCTCTTTCTTTTTCTTTCTTCTTTCTTTCTTGATACTTTCTTACTTATTTCTAACTTCTTTCATTCTTCTTTCATTCTTCTTTTTTACTTCTTTCTTTCTTCGTTCTTTCTTCTTTCTTTTTCTTTCTTTCTTCTTTCTTTCTTTCTTTCTTTCTTCTTCTTTCTTCTTTCTTTCTTCTTTTTGTTTCTTCTTTCTTTCTTCTTTCCTTCTTTCTTCTTTCTTATTTCTTTCTTTCTTCTTTCTTTCTTCTTTATTTCTTCTTTCTTTCTTACTTTTTTCTTTCTTCTTTCTTTCTTCTTTCTTTCTTTCTTCTTTCTTTCTTCTTTCTTCTTTCTTTCTTTCTTCTTTCTTTCTTTCTTCTTTAATTCTTTATTTTTCTGTCTTCTTTCCTTCTTCTTTTTTACTTGTTCTTAATTCTTTCTTACTTCTTTTTTTCTTCTTTCTTTCTTCTTTCTGACTTCTTTTTACTTGTTTCTTATTCTTTCTTACTTCTTTTTTTTCTTCTTTCTTTCTTCTTTCTTTCTTCTTTCTTTCTTACTTCTTTCTTTTCTCTTTCTTTCTTCTTACTTTCTTTCCTCTTTCTTTCTTCTTTCATTCTTCTTTATTTCTTTCTTCTTTCTTTCTTTCTTCTTCCTTTCTTCTTTCTTTCTTCTTTCTTTCTTCTTTCTTTCTTTCTTCTTTCTTTCTTGTTTCTTTATTCTTTCATTCTTTCTTCTTACTTTCTTCTTAGTTTCTTTCTTCTTTCTTTCTTCTTACTTCTTTCTTCTTTCTTTCTTCTTTCATTCTTCTTTCTTTCTTCTTTCTTTATTCTTTCTTAGTTCTTTCTTTTTTCTTCCTTCTTCTTTCTTTCTTTCTTCTTTCTTTCTTTCTTCGTTCTTTCTTCTTTCATTCTTTCTTCTTTCTTTCTCTCTTCTTTCTTTCTTTCCTTTCTTCTTTCTTCTTTCTTCTTTCTTCTTTCTTTCTTCTTTCTTTCTTCTTTCTTAGTTCTTTCTTTTTTCTTCCTTCTTCTTTCTTTCTTCTTCTTTCTTTCTTCGTTCTTTCTTCTTTCATTCTTTCTTCTTTCTTTCTCTCTTCTTTCTTTCTTTCTTTCTTCTTTCTTTCTTTCATTCTTTCTTCTTTCTTTCTTTCTTCTTTCTTTCTTCTTTCTTTCTTTCTTCTTTCTTTCTTTCTTCTTTCTTTCTTACTTTTTTCTTTCTTCTTGCTTCTTTCTTTCTTTCTTCTTTCTTTCTTCTTACTTTCCTTCTTCTTTCTTTCTTACTTTTTTCTTTCTTCTTGCTTCTTTCTTTCTTTCTTCTTTCTTTCTTTCTTCTTTCTTTCTTCTCTCATTCTTCTTTCTTTCTTACTACTTTCTTCTCTCTTTCTTCTTTCTTCCTTCTTTCTTCCTTCTTTCTTCCTTCTTTCTTCCTTCTTTCTTCCTTCTTTCTTTCTTTTCTTTCTTTCTTCTTTCTTTCTTTCTTCTTTCTTTCTTCTTTCTTTCTTTCTTCTTTCTTTCTTCTCTCTTTCTTCTCTCTTTCTTCTTTCTTCCTTTTTTCCTTCTTCATTCTTTCTTTCTTCTTTCTTTCTTTCTTCTTCCTTTCTTCCTCCTTCTTTCTTCTTTCTTTCTTCTTTCTTTCTTCTTCCTTTCTTTCTTCTTTCTTTCTTCTCTCTTTCTTCTTTCTATTTCTTTCTCTGTTTTTCTTTCTTCTTTCTTTCTTCTTTCTTTCTTTCTTCTTTCTTTCTTCTTCTTTCTTCTTTCTTTCTTCTTACTTTCCTCTTTCTTTCCTCTTTCTTACTTCTTTCTTACTTCTTTCTTTCTTTCTTCATTCTTTCTTTCTTCTTTCTTTCTTCTTTCTTCGTTCTTCTTTCTTTCTTCTTTCTTTCTTTGTTTCTTCTTTCTTCTTTCTTCTTTCTTCTTTCTTTCTTCTTTCTTTCTACTTTCTTAGTTCTTTCTATCTTTCTTCTTAATTTCTTCTTTCTTTCTTTCTTCTTTCTTTCTTTCTTCTTTATTCTTCCCTTATTCCTTCTTTCTTTCTTCTTTCTTTCTTCTTTCTTTCTTCTTTCTTAGTTCTTTCTTTCTTTCTTCTTTCTTTCTTCTTTCTTTCTTCTTTCTTTCTTTCTTTCTTTCTTCTTTCTTGCTTTCTTCTTTCTTGCTTTCCTCTTTCTTTCTTCTTTCTTTCTTCTCTCTTTCTTCTATGTTCTTTTTTCCTACTTTATTCCTCTTTCTTCCTTCTTTCTTCCTTCTTTCTTCCTTCTTTCTTTCTTCTTTCTTTCTTCTTTCTTAGTTCTTTCTTTCTTTCCTCTTTCTTTGTTTTTTCTTTCTTCTTTCTTTCTTTCTTTCTTCATTCTTTCTTTCTTCTTTCTTTCTTTATTTCTTCTTTCTTTCTTTCTTTATTTCTTCTTTCTTTCTTTCTTTATTTCTTCTTTCTTTCTTTCTTTCTTCTTCCTTTCTTCTTTCTTTCTTCTTTCTTTCTTCTTTCTTTCTTTCTTCTTTCTTTCTTTCTTTCTTTCTTCTTACTTTCTTTCTTCTTTCTTTCTTTCTTCTTTCTTTCTTCTTTCTTTCTTCTTTCTTTCTTCTTTCTTTGTTTCTTTCTTCTTTTTTTCTTCTTTCTTACTTCATTCTTTCTTCTTTCTTTCTTCTATCTTTCTTCTTTCTTTCTTCTTTCTTTCTTCTTTCTTTCTTTCTTCTTTCTTTCTTGCTTTCTTCTTTTTTTCTTCTTTCTTACTTCATTCTTTCTCCTTTCTTTCTTCTAACTTTCTTCTTTCTTTCTTCTTTATTTCTTTCTTCTTTCTTTCTTCTTTCTTTCTTCTTTCTTTCTTTCTTCTTTCTTTCTTCTCTCTTTCTTATTTCTTTCTTACTACTTTCTTCTCTCTTTCTCCTTTCTTCCTTCTTTCTTCCTTCTTTCTTCCTTCTTTCTTCGTTCTTTCTTTCTTCTTTCTTTCTTTCTTCTTTCTTTCTTTCTTCTTTCTTTCTTTCTTCTTTCTTTCTTCTCTCTTTCTTCTTTCTTTCTTCTTTCTTTCTTTCCTCTTTCTTTCTTTCTTCTTTCTTTCTTCTTTCATTCTTCTTTCTTTCTTTCTTCTATCTTTCTTCTTTCTTTCTTTCTTCTTACTTTCTTTCTTCTTTCTTTCTTCTATCTTCTTTCTTTCTTCTTTCTTTCTTCTTTCTTTCTTTCTTCTTTCTTTCTTACTTTTTTCTTTCTTCTTCCTTCTTTCTTTCTTTCTTCTTTCTTTCTTTCTTCTTTCTTTCTTCTCTCTTTCTTCTTTCTTTCTTACTACTTTCTTCTCTCTTTCTTCTTTCTTCCTTCTTTCTTCTTTCTTTCTTCCTTTTTTCTTTCTCTTTCTTTCTTCTTTCTTTCTTTCTTCTTTCTTTCTTCTTTCTTTCTTTATTCTTTCTTTCTTTTCTCTTTCTTCTCTCTTTCTTCTTTCTTCCTTCTTTCTTTCTTCTTTCTTTCTTTCTTCTTTCATTCTTTTTACTTTCTTTCTTTCTTTCTTCTTTCTTTCTTCTCTCTTTCTTCTTTCTTTCTTTCTTCTTTCTTTCTTCTTACTTTCTTCTTTGTTTCTTCTTTCTTTATTTTTTCTTTCTTCTTTCTTCTCTCTTTCTTCTTTCTTCCTTCTTTCTTCCTTCTTTCTTTCTTCTTTCTTTCTTTCTTCTTTCTTTCTTTCCTCTTTTTTTCTTCTTTCTTTCTTCTCTCTTTCTTCTCTCTTTCTTCTTTCTTCCTTCTTTCTTCCTTCTTTCTTTCTTCTTTCTTTCTTCTTTCATTCTTTCTTTCTTCTTTCTTTCTTTCCTCTTTCTTTCTTCTTTCTTTCTTCTTTCTTTCTTTCTTCTTAATTTCTTCTTTCTTTCTTTCTTCTTTCTTTCTTCTTTCTTTCTTTCCTCTTTATTCTTTCCTTATTCCTTCTTTCTTTCTTCTTTCTTTCTTCTTTCTTTCTTTCTTCTTTCTTTCTTTCTTCTTTCTTTCTTTCCTCTTTATTCTTTCCTTATTCCTTCCTTCTTTCTTCTTTCTTCTTTCTTTCTTCTTTCTTTCTTTCTTTCTTCTTTCTTTCTTTCTCCTTTCTTTCTTTATTTCTTCTTTCTTTCTTTCTTTATTTCTTCTTTCTTCTTTCTTTCTTCTTTCTTTCTTCTTTCTTTCTTCTTTCTTCCTTCTTTCTTTCTTCTTTCTTTCTTTCTTTCTTCTTTCTTTTTATTCTTTCTTTCTTTCTTTCTTCTTTCTCTCTTTCTTTCTTCTTTCTTTCTTTCTTTCTTCTTTCTTTCTTCTTTCTTTCTTCATTCTTAGTTCTTTCTTTCTTTCTTCTTCTTTTTTCTTTCTTTCTTCTTTCTTTCTTTCTTTCTTCTTTCTGTCTTCTTTCTTTCTTCTTTTTTAGTTCTTTCTTTCTTTCTTCTTTCTTTCTTTCTTCTTTCTTTCTTTCTTCTTTCTTTCTTCTTTCTTTCTGTCTTCTTTCTTTCTTCTTTCTTTCTTCTTTCTTTCTTCTTTCTTCCTTCTTCTTTCTTTCTTTCTTTATTCTTTCTTTCTTCTTTCTTTCTTTATTCTTTCTTTCTTCTTTCTTTCTTCTTCCTTTCTTTCTTCTTTCTTTCTTCTTTCTTTCTTCTTTCTTTCTTCTTTCTTTCTTTCTTTCTTCTTTCTTTCTTCTTTCTTATATCTTTCTTTCTTTCTTCTTTCTTTCTTCTTTCTTTCTTCTTTCTTTCTTTCTTCTTTCTTTTTTTCTACTTTCTTTCTTCTTTATTTCTTTCTTTATTTCTTCTTTCTTTCTTTCTTTCTTCATTCTTTCTTCTTTCTTAGTTCTTTCTTTCTTCTTTCTTCGTTCTTCTTTCTTTCTTCTTTCATTCTTCTTTCTTTCTTCCTTCTTTCTTTATTCTTTCTTTATTCTTTCTTTCTTCTTTCTTTCTTTCTTTCTTCTGTCTTTCTTTCTTTCTTCTTTCTTTCTTACTTTTTTCTTTCTTTCATCTTTCTTTCTTTCTTCTTTATTTCATTCATCTTTCTTTCTTCTCTCTTTATTCTTTCTTTCTTTCTTCTTTCTTTCTTCTCTCTTTCTTCTCTCTTTCTTCTTTCTTCCTTCTTTCTTCTTTCTTTCTTTCTTCTTTCATTCTTTTTACTTTCTTTCTTTCTTCTTTCTTTCTTCTCTCTTTCTTCTCTCTTTCTTCTTTCTTTCTCTCTTCTTTCATTCTTTTTACTACCTTTCTTTCTTCCTCCTTTCTTCTTTCTTCTTTCTTCTTTCTTCTTTCTTTCTTCTTTCTTCCTTCTTTCTTTCTTCTTTCTTTCTTTCTTCTTTCATTCTTTTACTTTCTTTCTTTCTTCTTCCTTTCTTCTTTCTTCTTTCTTCTTTCTTTCTTCTTTCTTTCTTTCTTTCTTTCTTTCTTCTTTCTTAGTTCTTTCTTTTTTCTTATTTCTTTTTTCTTTCTTTCTTCTTCTTTCTTTCTTCTTTCTTTCTTCTTTCATTCTTTCTTCTTTCTTTCTTTCTTCTTTCTTTCTTTCTTTCTTCTTTCTTTCTTCTTTCATTCTTTTTCTTTCTTTCTTTCTTCTTTCTTTCTTCTTTCTTTCTTTCTTCTTTCTTTCTTCTTTCTTCTTTCTTCTTTCTTTCTTCTTTCTTTCTTCTGTCTTTCTTCTTTCTTCTTTCTTTATTTCTTCTATCTTCTTTCTTTCTTCTTTCTTTCTTTCTTTCTTCTTTCTTTCTTTCTTTATTTCTTCTTACTTTCTTCTTTATTCTTCTTTCTTACTTCTTTCTTACTTCTTTCTTTCTTCTTTCTTTATTTTTCTTTCTTCTTTCTTTCTTTCTTCTTTCTTTCGTTCTTCTTTCTTTCTTCTCTCTTTCTTCTTTCTTTCTTACTTCTTTCTTCTCTCTTTCTTCTTTCTTCCTTCTTTCTTTCTTCTTATTTTCTTTCTTCTTTCTTTCTTTCCTCTTTCATTCTTCTTTCTTTCTTCTCTCTTTCTTCTTTGTTCTTTTTTCCTTCTTTCTTCCTTCTTTCTTCCTTTTTCTTTCTTCTTTCTTTCTTCTTTCTTTCTTCTTTCTTAGTTCATTCTTTCTTTCTTCTTTCTTTGTTATTTCTTTCTTCTTTCTTTCTTTCTTTCTTCTTTCTTTATTTCTTCTTTCTTTCTTTATTTCTTCTTTCTTTCTTTCTTTATTTCTTCTTTCTTTCTTTTTATTTCTTCTTTCTTTTTTCTTTCTTCTTTCTTTCTTCTTTCTTTCTTCTTTCTTTCTTCTTTCTTTCTTCTTTCTTCTTTCTTTCTTCTTTCTTTCTTTCATCTTTCTTTCTTTCTTTCTTTCTTCTTTCTCTCTTCTTTCTTCTTTCTTTCTTTCTTTCTTGTTTCTTTCTTCATTCTTTCTTTCTTCTTTCTTTCTTCTTTCTTTCTGTCTTCTTTCTTTCTTCTTTCTTAGTTCTTTCTTTCTTTCTTCCTTCTTTCTTCTTTCTTTCTTCTTTCTTTCTTTCTTCTTTCTTTCTTTCTTCTTTCTTTCTCCTTTCTTTCTTTCTTTATTTCTTCTTTCTTTCTTTCTTTCCTCTTTCTCTTTCTTCTTTCTTTATTTCTTCTTTCTTTCTTTCTTTCTTCTTTCTTTCTTTCTTTCTTCTTTCTTTCTTCTTTCTTTCTTCTTTTTTTCTTTCTTCTTTCTTTCTTCTTTCTTTCTTCTTTCTTAGTTCATTCTTTCTTTCTTCTTTCTTTCTTACTTTTTTCTTTCTTCTTTCTTCTTTCTTTCTTTCTTCTTTCTTTCATTCATTTTTCTTTCTTCTCTCTTTATTCTTTCTTTCTTTCTTCTTTCTTTCTTCTCTCTTTCTTCTCTCTTTCTTCTTTCTTCCTTCTTTCTTTCTTCTTTCTTTCTTTCTTCTTTCATTCTTTTTACTATCTTTCTTTCTTCTTCCTTTCTTCTTTCTTCTTTCTTCTTTCTTCCTTCTTCCTTTCTTCTTTCTTTCTTTCTTCTTTCATTCTTTTTACTTTCTTTCTTTCTTCTTCCTTTCTTCTTTCTTCTTTCTTCTTTCTTCTTTCTTTCTTCTTTCTTTCTTTCTTCTTTCTTCTTTCTTAGTTCTTTCTTTTTTCTTCCTTCTTTCTTCTTTCTTCTTTCTTTCTTTCTTCTTTCTTTCTTCTTTCATTCTTTCTTCTTCTTTCTTTCTTCTTTCTTTCTTTCTTTCTTCTTTCTTTCTTCTTTCATTCTTTTTTCTTTCTTTCTTTCTTCTTTCTTTCTTCTTTCTTTCTTCTCTCTTTCTTCTCTCTTTCTTCTTTCTTCCTTCTTTCTTTCTTCTTTCTTTCTTTCTTCTTTCATTCTTTTTACTTTCTTTCTTTCTTCTTCCTTTCTTCTTTCTTCTTTCTTCTTTCTTTCTTCTTTCTTTCTTTCTTTCTTTCTTCTTTCTTAGTTCTTTCTTTTTTCTTCCTTCTTCTTTCTTTCTTTCTTTCTTCTTTCTTCTTCTTTCATTCTTTCTTCTTTCTTTCTTTCTTCTTTCTTTCTTTCTTCTTTCTTTCTTCTTTCATTCTTTTTTCTTTCTTTCTTTCTTCTTTCATTCTTCTTTCTTTCTTTCTTTCTTCTTTCTTTCTTTCTTTAATTCTTCTTACTTTCTTCTTTCTTTCTTCTTTCTTTCTTTCTTCTTTCTTTATTTTTTCTTTCTTCTTTCTTTCTTCTTTCTTTCGTTCTTCTTTCTTTCTTCTCTCTTTCTTCTTTGTTTCTTACTTCTTTCTGTATTTCTTCTTTCTTTCTTTCTTTATTTCTTCTTTCTTTCTTTCTTTATTTCTTCTTTCTTTCTTTTTTATTTCTTCTTCTTTCTTTCTTTCTTCTTTCTTTGTTTCTTCTTTCTCTCTTTCTTCTTCTTTCTTTCTTCTTTCTTCTTTCTTTCTTTCTTTATGTCTTCTTTCTTTCTTTCTTTCTTCTTTCTTTCTTTCTTCTTTCTTTCTTTCTTCTTTCTTTCTTTCTTTCTTCTTTCTTTCTTATCTTTTTCTATCTTCTTTCTTCTTTCTTTCTTTCTTCTTTCTTTCTTTCCTTCTTTATGTCTTCTTTCTTTCTTTCTTTCTTCTTTCTTTCTTTCTTCTTTCTTTCTTTCTTCTTTCTTTCTTTCTTTCTTCTTTCTTTCTTATCTTTTTCTATCTTCTTTCTTCTTTCTTTCTTTCTTCTTTCTTTCTTCCTTCTTTCTTTCTTCTTTCTTTCTTCTTTCTTTCTTTCTTCTTTCTTTCTTCTTTCTCTCTTTCTTTCTTCTTTCTTTCTTTCTTTCTTCTTTCTTTCTTTCTTCTTTATTTCTTCTTTCTTTCTTTCTTCTTTCTTTCTTTCTTCTTTCTTCTTTCTTCTTTATTCTTTCCTTCTTCCTTCTTTCTTTCTTCTTTCTCTCTTCTTTCTTTCTTCATTCTTTCTTCTTTCTTTCTTCTTTCTTTGTTCTTTCTTTCTTTCTTCTTTCTTTCTCCTTTCTTTCTTTCTCTTTCTTTCTGCTTTCTTTCTTCTTTCTTTCCTCTTTCTTTCTTTCTTTCTTTCTTCTTTCTTTCTTTCTTCTTTCTTTCTTTCTTCTTTCTTTCTTCTTTCTTTCTTCTTCTTTCTTCTTTCTTTCTTTCTTTCTTCTTTCTTCTTCTTTCTTTCTTCTTTCTTTCTTCCTTCTTTCTTTCTTCTTTCTTTCTTCTTCATTTCTTTCTTCTTTCTTTCCTCTTTCTTTCTTCTTCCTTTCTTTCTTCTTTCTTTCTTTCTTTCTTCTTTCTTTCTTCTTTCTTTCTTCTTTCTTTCTTTCTTCTTTCTTTCTTCTTTCTTTCTTCTTCATTTCTTTCTTCTTTCTTTCCTCTTTCTTTCTTCTTCCTTTCTTTCTTCTTTCTTTCTTTCTTCTTTCTTTCTTCTTTCTTTCTTTTCTCTTTCTTCTTTCTTTCTTTCTTCTTTCTTTCTTCTTTCTTTCTTTCTTCTTTCTTTCTTCTCTCTTTCTTCTTTCTTCCTTCTTTCTTTCTTCTTTCTTTCTTTCTTCTTTCATTCTTTTTACTTTCTTTCTTTCTTCTTTCTTTCTTCTCTCTTTCTTCTCTCTTTCTTCTTTCTTCCTTCTTTCTTTCTTCTTTCTTTCTTTCTTCTTTCATTCTTTTACTTTCTTTCTTATTTCTTCATTTCTTCTTTCTTCTTTCTTCTTTCTTTCTTGTTTCTTTCTTCTTTCTTAGTTCTTTCTTTTTTCTTCCTTCTTCTTTCTTTCTTTCTTCTTTCTTTCTTTCTTCTTTCTTTCTTCTTTCATTCTTTCTTCTTTCTTTCTCTCTTCTTTCTTTCTTTCTTCTTTCTTTCTTCTTTCATTCTTTCTTCTTTCTTTCTTTCTTCTTTCTTGCTTCTTTCTTTCTTTCTTCTTTCTTTCTTCTTACTTTCCTTCTTCTTTCTTTCTTACTTTTTTCTTTCTTCTTGCTTCTTTCTTTCTTTCTTCTTTCTTTCTTTCTTCTTTCTTTCTTCTCTCATTCTTCTTTCTTTCTTACTACTTTCTTCTCTATTTTCTTCTTTCTTCCTTCTTTCTTCCTTCTTTCTTCCTTCTTTCTTCCTTCTTTCTTTCTTTCTTCTTTCTTTCTTTCTTCTTTCTTCTTTCTTTCTTTCTTCTTTCTTTCTTTTCTCTTTCTTCTTTCTTTCTTTCTTCTTTCATTCTTCTTTCTTTCTTTCTTCTTTATTTCTTTCTTCTTTCTTTCTTCTTTCTTTCTTTCTTCTTTCTTTCTTTCTTTCTTTCTTCTTTCTTTCTTTCTTCTTTCTTTCCTTCTTCTTTCTTTCCTTCTTCTTTCTTCTTTCTTTCCTCTTTCTTTCTTTCTTCTTTTCTTCTTTCTTCTTTCTTCTTTCTTCTTTCTTCTTTCTTTCTTCCTTCTTTCTTCTTTCTTTCTTCTTTCTTAGTTCTTTCTTTCTTTCTTCTTAATTTCTTCTTTCTTTCTTTCTTCTTTCTTTCTTTCTTCTTTATTCTTTCCTTATTCCTTTTTTCTTTCTTCTTTCTTTCTTCTTTCTTTCTTCTTTCTTAGTTCTTTCTTTCTTTCTCTTTCTTTCTTTCTTTCTTCTTTCTTTCTTTCTTTATTTCTTCTTTCTTTATTTATTTCTTCTTTCTTTCTTTTTATTTCTTCTTTCTTTCTTTCTTTCTTCTTTCTTCTTCTTCTTTCTTCTTTCTTTCTTCTTTCTTTCTTCTTTCTGTCTTTCTTTCTTCTTTCTTTCTTTCATCTTTCTTTCTTTCTTTCTTTCTTCTTTCTCTCTTTCTTTCTTCTTTCTTTCTTTCTTTCTTGTTTCTTTCTTCATTCTTTCTTCTTTATTTCTTCTTTCTTTCTTCTTTCTTAGTTCTTTCTTTCTTTCTTCTTTCTTTCTCCTTTCTTTCTTCTTTCTTTCTTTCTTCTTTCTTTCCTCTTTCTTTCTTTGTTTCTTCTTTCTTCTTTCTTTCTTCTTTCTTCCTTCTTTCTTTCTTCTTTCTTTCTTTCTTCTTTCTTTCTTCCTTCTTTCTTCCTTCTTTCTTTCTTCTTTCTTTCTTTCTTCTTTCTTTCTTTCTTCTTTCTTTCTTCTTCTTTCTTTCTTTTTTCTTTCTTCTTTCTTTCTTCTTTCTTTCTTTGTTTCTTCTTTCTTCTTCTTCTTCTTTCTTTCTTCTTTCTTTCTTTCTTCTTTCTTTCTTTCTTCTTAGTCTTTCCTTATTCCTTCTTTCTTCTTTCTCTCTTCTTTCTTTCTTCTTTCTTTCTTCTTTCTTTCTTTCTTTCTTCTTCTTTCTTTCTTTCTTTCTTCTTTCTTTCTTTCTTTCTTTCTTCTTTCTTTCTTTCTTTCTTCTTTCTTTCTTTCTTTATTTCTTCTTTCTTTCTTTATTCTTTCTTTCTTTCTTTCTTCTTTCTATCTTTCTTTCTTCTTTCTTTCTTCTTTCTTTCTTCTTTCTTTCTTCTTTCTTTCTTCTTTCTTTCTTCTTTCTTTCTTCTTTCTTTTTCTTTCATTCTTTCTTCTTTCTTTCTTCTTTCTTTCTTTCTTCTTTCTTTGTTTCTTCTTTCTCTCTTTCTTTCTTCTTTCTTTCTTTCTTTCTTCTTTCTTTCTTCTGTCTTACTTTCTTCCTTCTTTCTTTCTTCTTTCTTTCTTTCTTTCTTTATGTCTTCTTTCTTTCTTTCTTTCTTCTTTCTTTCTTCTTCTTTCTTTCTTTCTTCTTTCTTTCTTTCTTTCTTCTTTCTTTCTTACCTTTTTCTATCTCTTTCTTCTTTCTTTCTTTCTTCTTTCTTTCTTCCTTCTTTCTTTCTTCTTTCTTTCTTCTTTCTTTCTTTCTTCTTTCTTTCTTCTTTCTTTCTTTCTTCTTTCTTTCTTTCTTCTTTCATTCTTTTTACTATCTTTCTTTCTTCTTCCTTTCTTCTTTCTTCTTTCTTCTTTCTTCCTTCTTCCTTTCTTCTTTCTTTCTTTCTTCTTTCATTCTTTTTACTTTCTTTCTTTCTTCTTCCTTTCTTCTTTCTTCTTTCTTCTTTCTTCTTTCTTTCTTCTTTCTTTCTTTCTTTCTTTCTTCTTTCTTAGTTCTTTCTTTTTTCTTCCTTCTTTCTTTCTTTCTTCTTTCTTTCTTTCTTCTTTCTTTCTTCTTTCATTCTTTCTTCTTTCTTTCTTTCTTCTTTCTTTCTTTCTTTCTTCTTTTTTCTTCTTTCATTCTTTTTTCTTCTTTCTTTCTTCTTTCTTTCTTCTTTCTTTCTTCTCTCTTTCTTCTCTCTTTCTTCTTTCTTCCTTCTTTCTTTCTTCTTTCTTTCTTCTTTCTTTCTTTCTTCTTTCTTTCTTTCTTCTTTCTTTCTTCTTTCATTCTTTCTTCTTTCTTTCTTTCTTCTTTCTTTCTTTCTTCTTTCTTTCTTCTTTCATTCTTTTTTCTTTCTTTCTTTCTTCTTTCTTTCTTCTTTCTTTCTTTCTTTCTTCTTTCTTTCTTTCTTTATTCTTCTTACTTTCTTCTTTCTTTCTTCTTTCTTACTTCTTTCTTTCTTTCTTCTTTCTTTATTTCTTCTTTCTTTCTTTCTTTCTTCTTTCTTTGTTTCTTCTTTCTCTCTTTCTTTCTTCTTTCTTTCTTTCTTTCTTCTTTCTTTCTTTCTTATGTCTTCTTTCTTTCTTCTTTCTTCTTTCTTTCTTTCTTCTTTCTTTCTTTCTT
>NW_027043401.1:0-115875 GCF_036013475.1 Columba livia | reverse complement strand
TAGAAAGGAGAAAGAAACAATAAAGAAAGAAATAACAAAGAAGAAGTAAGAAAGAAGTAAGAAAGACGAAAGAAAGAAGTAAGAAAGAAGAAAGAAAGAAGAAAGAAAGAAGAAAGAAAGAAGACAGAAAGAAAGAAGAAAGAAAGCACAAAGAAAGAAGAAAGAAAGAAGAAAGAAAGCAGGTAAAGAAAGAAGAAAGAAGAAAGAAAGAATGAAGAAAGAAGAAAGAAAGAAGAAAGAAAGAAAGAAGAAAGAAAGAAAGAAAAAAGGAGAAAGAGAGAAAGAAGAAAGAAAGAAGAAAGAAGAAAGAAAGAAGAGAGAAAGAAGAGAGAAGGAAAGTAGAAAGAATGAAGAAAGAAAGAAGGAAGAAAGAAGACAGAAACAAAGAAGAAAGAAAGAAGAAAGAAAGAAGAAAGAAGAAAGAAAGGAGAAAGAAAGAAGAAAGAAAGAAGAAAGAAAGAAAGAGGAAAGAAAGAAGAAAGAAAGAAGTAAGAGATAAAGAAGAAAGAAAGAAGAAAGAAAGATGAAAGAAAGAAGAGAGAAAGAAGAAAGAAAGAAAGAAGAAAGAAAGGAAAAAGAAAGGAAGAAGAAAGGAAGAATAAAGAAAGAAGAAAGAAAGAAGAAAGAAGTAAGAAAGAACTGAGAAAGAAGAAAGAAAGAAGAATGAAAGAAGAAAGAAAGAAAGAAGAAAGAAAGAAAGAAGAAACAAAGAAAGAAGAAAGAAAAATAAAGAAATAAGAAAGACAGAAGAAAGAAGTAAGAAAGAAAAATGAAAGATGTAAGAAAGAAGTAAGAATGAAAGAAGAAAGAAAGAAGAGAGAAGGGAAGAAGAAAGGAAGAAGAAATTAAGAATAAAGAAAGAAGAAAGAAAGAAAAAAGAAAGAAGAAAGAAAGAAAAAGAAAGAAGACAGAAAGAAAGAAGAAATAAAGCAGAAAGAAAGAATAGAGAAAGAAAGAATAAAGAAAGCAGAAAGAAAGAAGAAAGAAAGAAGAAAGAAGAAGGAAAGAAGAAAGAAAGAAGAAAGAAAGAAAGAAAAATAAAGAAGAAAGAAAGAAGAAACAAAGAAAAAAGAAAGAATGAAAGAAGAAAGAAAGAAGAAAGAGGGAAGAAAGAAAAAGAAAGAAGAAAGAAGAAGTAGTAAGAAAGAAGTAAGAAAGAAGTAAAAAAGAAGTAAGAAAGAAGTAAGAAAGTAAGAAGAAATAATGAAGAAAGAAAGAAGAAAGAAAGGAGAAAGAAACAAGAAAGAAAGAAATGACAAAGAAGAAGTAAGAAAGAAGTAAGAAAGAAGAAAGAAAGAAGTAAGAAAGAAGAAAAAAAGAAGAAAGAAAGAAGAAAGAAAGAAGACAGAAATAAAGAAGAAAGAAAGCAGAAAGAAAGAAGGAAGAAAGAAAAAAGAAAGAAAGCAGAAAGAAAGAAGAAAGAAAGAAGAAAGAAGAAAGAATGGAGAAAGAAAGAAAAAAGAGAGAAAGAAGGAAGAAAGGAAGAAGAAATAAAGAAGAAAGAGAGAAAGAAAAAAGAAAGAAGTAAGAAAGACGAAAGAAAGAAGAAAGAAAGAAGAAAGAAAGAAGAAAGAAAGAAAGAAGAAAGAAGAAAGAAAGAAGAAAGAAAAGAAAGAAAGAAGAAAGAAAGAAGAAAGAAAGAAGAAAGAAGAAAGAAAGAAGTAAGAAAAAAGTAAGAAAGAAAGAAGAAAGAAAGAAGAAAGAAAGAAGAAAGAAAGAAAGAAGAAAGAAAGAAAGAAGGAACAAAGAAAGAAGAAAGAAGAAAGAAAGAAGTAAGAAAAAGAAAGAAAGAAAGAAGAAAGAAAGAAGTTGTAAGAAAGAAGTAAGAAAGAAAGAAGAAAGAAAGAAGAAAGAAAGGAAGAAGAAAGGAAGAAGAAAGGAAGAATAAAGAAAGAAGAATGAAAGAAGAAAGAAAGAAAGAAGAAAGAAAGAAAGAAGAAAGAAAGAAGAAAGAAGAGAGAAAGAAGTAAGAAAGAAAGAAGAAAAGTAAGAAAGAAAGAAGAAAGATGTAAGAAAGAAGTAAGAAAGAAAGAAGAAAGAAAGAAGAAAGAAAGGAAGAAGAAAGGAAGAAGAAAGTAAGTATAAAGAAAGAAGAAAGAAAGAAGTAAGAAAGAAGTAAGAAAGAAAGAAGTAAGGAAGAAGAATGAAAGAAAAAAGAAAGATAGAAGAAAGAAAGAAGAACGAAAGAAGAAAGAAAGAAGAAATAAAGAAAGAAGAGAGAAGAAAGAAAGAAGAAAGAAAGAAGAAAGAAAGAAGAAATAAGGAGGAAAGAAAGAAGAAAGAAGAAGAAAGAAGAAAGAAAGAAAGAAGAGAGAAAGAAGGAAGAAAGGAAGAAGAAAGAATGAAGAAAGAAACGAAGAAGAAATAAAAAGAAAAAAGAAGTAAGAAAGAAGAAAGAAGGAATAAAGAAAGAAGAAAGAAAGAAGAAAGAAAGAAGAAAGAAAAAAGAAAGAAGAAAGAAAGAAGAAAGAAGAAAGAAAGAAGAAAGAAAGAAAAATGAATAAGTAAGAAAGAAAGAAGAAAGAAAGAAAAAAAGAAAGAAAGAAGAAAGAAAGAAAAAAGAAGAAAGAAATAAGAAAGAAGTAAGAAAGAAAGAAGTAAGAAAGAAAGAAGAAAGAAAGAAGAAAGAAAAAATAAAGAAAGAAGAAAGAGAGAAGAAAGAAAGAAGAAAGAAAGAAGAAAGAAAGAAGACACAAAGAAAGAAGAAAGAAAGCAGAAAGAAAGAACAAAGAAAGCAGGAAGAAAGAAGAAAGAAAGAAGAAAGAAAGAAGAAGGAAAGAAGAAAGAATGAAAGAAAGAAGAAAGAAAGAAAGTAGAAAGTAGAAGAAAAAAAAGAAAGAAGAAATAAGGAGGAAAGAAAGAAGAATGAAAGAAAGAAATTAAGAAGAAAGAAAGAAAGAAGACAGAAAGAAGAAAGAAAGAAGAAAGAAATAAGAAAGAAAGAATAAAGAAGAAAGAAAGAAAGAAGAGAGAAATAAGGAAGAAAGGAGAAGAAAGAATGAAGAAAGAAACGAAGAAGAAATAAAAAGAAAAAAGAAGAAAGAAAGAAGAAAGAAGGAAGAAAGAAAGAAAGAGGAAAGAAAGAAGAAAGAAAGAAGAAAGAGAGAAAGAAGAAAGAAAGAATAAAGAAAGAAAGAAAGAAGAAATAAACCAGAAAGAAAGAAGAAAGAAAAAAGAAAGAAGAAAGAAAGAAGAAAGAAGAAAGAAAGAAGAAAGAAACAAGAAAGAAAGAAAGAAGAAAGAAAGAAGAAAGAAAGAAGAAAGAAGAAAGAAAGAAGAAAGAAGTAAGAAAGAAAGAAGAAGAAAGAAGAAAGAAAGAAGAAAGAAAGAAGAAAGAAGAAGAAGAAAGAAGAAGAAAGATAGAATGAAGAGAGAAAGAAAGAAGAAAGAAAGAAGAAAGAAAGAAGAAGGAAAGAAGAAAGAAAGAAGGACGAAAGAAAGAAATTAAGAAGAAAGAAAGAAAGAAGAAAGAAAGAAGAAAGAAAGAAGAAAGAAAGGAGAAAGAAGAAAGAAAGAAAGAGGAGAGAAAGAAGGAAGAAAGGAAGAAGAAAGAATGAAGAAAGAAACGAACTAGAAAGAAAAAGATAAAAAGCAGAAAGAAAGAAGAAAGAAAGAGGAAAGAGAGAAAGAAGAAAGAAAGACGAAAGAAAGAGGAAAGAAAGAAGAAAGACAGAAAGAAGAAAGAAAGAAAGAAAGAAGAAAGAAAGAAGAAAGAAGAAAGAAAGAAGTAACAAAAAGAAATAGGAAGTAAGAAAGGGAGAAATAAGTTATAAGAAAGAAGTAAGAAAGAAAGAAGAAAGAAAGAAAAAAGAAAGAAGAAAGAAAGAAGAAAGAAAGAAGTAAGAAAGAAGAAAGAAAGAAGAAAGAAAGATGAAAGAAAGAAGAAACAAGAAAAAAGAAGAAAGAAAGAAAGAAGAAAGAAAGATGAAAGAAAGAAGAAAGAAAGAAGAAAGAAAAATAAAGAAGAAAGAAAGAAAGAAGAGACAAAGAAAGAAGAAAGAATGAAGAAAGAAACGAAGAAGAAATAAAATAAAAAAGAAGAAAGAAAGAAGAAAGAAGGAAGAAAGAAAGAGGAAAGAAAGAAGAAAGAAAGAGGAAAGAAAGAAGAAAGAAAGAAGAAAGAGAGAAAGAAGAAAGAAAGAAGAAAGAAAGAAAGAAAGAAGAAAGATCCAGAAAGAAAGAAGAAAGAGAAAAGAAAAAGAAAGAAAGAAGAAAGAAGAAAGAAACAAGAAAGAAATAAAGAGGAAAGAAAGAAGAAAGAAAGAAGGAAGAAGAAAGAAAGAAGAAAGAAGTAAGAAAGAAAGAAGTAAGAAAGAAAGAAGAAAGAAAGAAGAAAGAAAGAAGAACGAAAGTAAGAAATTAAGTAGAAAGAAAGAAAGAAGAAAGAAAGAAGAAAGAAAGAAGAAAGAAAGGAGAAAGAAGAAAGAAAGAAAGAATAGAGAAAGAAGCAAGAAAGGAAGAAGAAAGAATGAAGAAAGAAACGAACAAGAAAGAAAAAGATAAAAAGAACAAAGAAAGAAGAAAGAAAGAAGAAAGAGAGAAAGAAGAAAGAAAGAAGAGAGAAAGACGAAAGAAAGAAGAAAGAAAGAAGAAAGAAAGAAAGAAGAAAGAAAGAAAGAAAGAAGAAAGAAAGAAGAAAGAAGAAAGAAGAAAGAAGAAAGAAAGAAGTAACAAAAAGAAATAGGAAGTAAGAAAGAGAGAAATAAGTTGTGAGAAAGAAGTAAGAAAGAAGAATGAAAGAAGAAAGAAAGAAAGAAGAAAGAAAGAAAGAAGAAAGAAAGAAAAAAGTAAGAAGAAAGAAAGAAGAAAGAAAGAAGTAAGAAAGAATAATGAAAGAAAAAAGAAAGAAAGAAGAAAGAAAGAAGAAAGAAAGAAGAAAGAAAGAAGAGAGAAAGAAGAAAGAAAGAAGAAATAAAGAAGAAAGAAAGAAGAAAGAAGAAAGAAAGAAGAAAGAAAGAAGAAAGAAAGAAGAAAGTAGAAAGAAATAAGAAAGTAAGAAAGAAAGAAGTAAGAAAGAAAGAAGAAAGAAGAAAGAAAGAAGAAAAAAAGAAGTATGAAGAAGTAAGAAAGAAAGAAGAAAGAAGGAAATAAGAAAGAAAGAAGAAAGAAAGAAAGAAGAAAGAAAAAAGAAAGAAAGAGGAAAGAAAGAAGAAAGAAAGAAGAAAGAGAGAAAGAAGCAAGAAAGCAGAATGAAAGACGAAAGAAAGACGAAAGAAAGAAGAAAGAAAGAAAGAAGAAAGAAAGAAGAAAGAAGAAAGAAAGAAGAAAGAAAGAAGTAAGAAAGAAAGAAGAAAGAAAGAAGAAAGAAAGAGGAAAGAAAGAAGTAAGAAAGAGGAAAATAAGAAGAAAAAAGAAGAATGAAAGAAAGATATTAAGAAGAAAGAAAGAAAGAAAGAAAGAAGAAAGAAAGAAGAATTAAAGAGGAAAGAAGTAAGAAAGAAGTAAGAAAGAAAGAAGAAAGAAAGAAGAAAGAAAGAAGAAAGAAAGAAAGAAGAAAGAAGAAAGAAAGAAGAAAGAAGAAAAAAGAAAGAAAAAGAAAGAAGAAAGAAAGAAGAAATAAAGAAGAAAGAAGAAGGAAAGAAAGAAGAAAGAAGAATGAAAGAAAGAAATTAAGAAGAAAGAAAAAGAAGGAAGAAAGAAAGAAGAGAGAAAGAAGGAAGAAAGGAAGAAGAAAGAAAGAAGAAAGAAAGAATGAAGAAAGAAACGAAGAAGAAATAAAAAGAAAGAAAGAAGAAAGAAAGAAGAAAGAAAGAAGAAAGAAAGAAGGAAAGAAAGAAGAAAGAAAGAAGAAAGAAGAAAGAAAGAAAGAAAGAAAGAAAGAAAGAAAGAAAGAAAGAAAGAAAGAAAGAAAGAAAGAAAGAAAGAAAGAAGGAAAGAAGGAAAGAAAGAAGATAGAAAGAAGAAAGAAAGTAGAAAGAATAAAGAAGAAAAAAAGAAGAAAGAAAGAAGAAACAAAGAAGAAAGAAAGAATGAAAGAAGAAAGAAGAAGAAAGAAGTAAGAAAGAAGTAAGAAAGAAGAAAGAAAGAAAGAAGAAAGAAGAAAGAATGAAGAAAGAAAGAAGAAATTAAGAAAGAAGAAAGAAGAAAGAAAGAAGAAAGAAAGAAGAAAGAAGAAAGAAAGAAAGAAGAGAGAAAGAAGGAAGAAATTAAGAAGAAAGAAAGAAGAAAGAGAGAAAGAAGAAAGAAACAAGAAAGATGAAAGAAAGAAGAAAGAAAGAAGAAAGAAAGAAAGAAGAAAGAAAGAAAGAAGAAAGAAAGAAAGAAGAAAGAAAGAAAGAAGAAAGAAAGAATAAAGAAGAAAGAAAGAAGTAAGAAAAAAGAAGTAAGAAGTAAGAAACAAAGAAATAAGTTGTAAGAAAGAAGTAAGAAAGAAAGAAGAAAGGAAGAATAAAGAAAGAAGAAAGAAAGAAGAAAGAAAGATGTAAGAAAGAACTAAGAAAGAAAGAAGAAAGAAAGAAGAATGAAAGAAGAAAGAAAGAATGAAGAAAGAAAGAAAGAAGAAAGACAGAAAGAATAAAGAAGAAAGAAAGAAGTAAGAAAGAATGAAGAAAGAAGTAAGAAAGAAAGAAGAAAGATGTAAGAAAGAAGTAAGAAAGAAAGAAGAAAGAAAGAAGAAAGAAAGGAAGAAGAAAGGAAGAAGAAAGTAGGAATAAAGAAAGAAGAAAGAAGAAAGAAAGAAGAAAGAAAGAAGAAAGAAAGGAAGAATAAAGGAAGAATAAAGAAAGAAGAAAGAAAGAACAAAGAAAGAAGAAAGAAAGAAAGATGAAAGAAACAAAGAAGAAAGAAAGTAGAATGAAAGAAGAAAGAAAGACTGAAGAAAGAAAGAAGAAAGAAAGAAGAAAGAAAGAAGAAATAAGAAAGAAAGAAGAAAGAAAGAGGAAAGAAAGAAAGAAGAAAGAAAGAAGAAAGAAAGAAGAAAGAAGAAAGAAAGAAGAAAAACAGAAGAAAGAAAGAAAGAAATAAAAAAGAAAGAAAGAAAAAAGAAAGAAGACAGAAATAAAGAAGAAAGAAAGCAGAAAGAAAGAAGAAACAAAGAAGAAAGAAGAAAGAAAGAAGAAAGAATGAAGAAAGAAAGAATGAAGAAAGAAAGAAAGAAAAAAGAAAGAATGAAGAAAGAAAGAAAGAAGAAAGAATGAAAGAAAGAAGAAAGAAAGAAGAAAGAGAGAAAGAAGAAAGAAAGAAGAAATAAAGAATGAAGAAAGAAAGAAAGAAGAAAGAATGAAGGAAAGAAGAAAGAAAGAAGAAAGAAAGAAGAAAGAAAGAATTAAGAAAGAAGAATGAAAGAAGAAAGAAATAAGAAAGAAAGAAGAAAGAAATAATAAAGAAGAAAGTAAGAAAGAAGAAAAAAGAAGAAAGAAAGAAAGAAGAAAGGAAGAATGAATAAAGAAAGAAAGAAAGAAATAAAGAGAGAAGAAAGAAAGAAGAAAGAAAGAAGAAAAAAAGAAAAAAGAAAGAAGAAAGAATGAAGTAAGAAAGAAGTAACAAAGAAGTAAGAAACGAGTAAGAAAGAAGTAAGAAAGAAGTAAGAAAGAAGTAAGTAAGAAAGAAGAAAGACGAAAGAAAGAAGAAAGAAATAAGAAAGAAGGAAGGAAGAAAGAAAGGAAAAAGAAAGAAAGAAAGAAGAAATAAAGAAGAAAGAAAGAATAAAGAAAGAGAGAAGAAGATAGAAAGAAGAAAGAAAGAAGAAAGTAAGAGAGAAGAAAGAAAGAAGAAATAAAGAAGAAACAAAGAAGAAAGAAAGAATGAAAGAAGAAAGAAAGAAGAAAGAAGAAAGAAAGAAGAAAGAAGGAAGAAAGACCAAAGAAAGAAGAAAGAAAAGTAAGAAAGAAGTAAGAAAGAAGTAAGAAAGAAAGAAGAAAGAAAGAAGAAAGAAAGAAGAAAGAAAGAAGAAAGAAAGAAGAAAGAAAGAAGACAGAAATAAAGAATAAAGAAAGCAGAAGGAAAGAAGAAAGAAAGAAAGAAGAAAGAAAGCAGAAAGAAAGAAGAAAGAAAGAAGAAAGAAGAAAGAAAGAAGAAAGAAAGAAGAAAGAAATAAAGAAGAAAAAAGAAGAAAGAAAGAAGAAACAAAGAAGAAAGAAATAAGAAAGAAAGGATGACGAAAGAAAGAAAGAAAAAAGAGAGAATAAAGAAAGAAGAATGAAAGAACGAAGAAAGAAAGAATAAAGAAAAAAGAAAGAAAGAAAAAAGAAAGAAGAAAGAAAGAAGTAAGAAAGAAGTAACAAAGAAGTAAGAAACAAGTAAGAAACAAATAAGAAAGAAGTAAGAAAGAAAGAAGAAAGAAAGACGAAAGAAAGAAGAATGAAAGAAGAAAGAAAGAAGGAAGAAAGAAAGGAAGAAGAAAGAAAGAAAGAATAAAGAAAGAAGAAAGAAAGAATAAAGAAAGAAAGAAGAAAGAAAGAAGAAAGAAAGAAGAAAGGATGAAGAAAGAAAGAAGAAATAAAGAAAGAAGAAAGAAAGAAGAAAGAAAGAAGAAAATAAGAAGAAAAAAGAAGAATGAAAGAAAGATATTAAGAAGAAAGAAAGAAAGAAAGAAGAAAGTAAGAAGAATTAAAGAAGAAAGAAGTAAGAAAGAAGTAAGAAAGAAAGAAGAAAGAAAGAAGAAAGAAGAAAGAAAGAAGAAAGAAGAAAGAAAGAAGAAAGAAAGAAGAAAGAAAGAATGAAGAAAGAAAGAAGAAAGAAAGAAGAAAGAAAGAAAGAAGAAAGAAGAAAGAAGAAAGAAAGAAGAAAGTAGAAAAAAGAAAGAAAGCAGAAAGAAGAAAGAAAGAAGAAATAAAGAAGAAAGAAGAAGGAAAGAAAGAAGAAAGAAGAATGAAAGAAAGAAAATAAGAAGAAAGAAAGAAGAAAGAAAGAAGAAAGAAAGAAGAAAGAAAGAAGGAAAGAAAGAAAGAAGAAAGAAAGAAGAAAGAAAGAAAGAAAGAAAGAAAGAAAGAAAGAAAGAAAGAAAGAAAGAAAGAAAGAAAGAAGGAAAGAAGGAAAGAAAGAAGATAGAAAGAAGAAAGTAGAAAGAATAAAGAAGAAAAAAAGAAGAAAGAAAGAAGAAACAAAGAAGAAAGTAAGAATGAAAGAAGAAAGAAGAAGAAAGAAGGAAGAAAGAAAAAAGAAAGAAGAAAGAAAGAAGTAAGAAAGAAGTAAGAAAGAAAGAAGAAATAATGTAGAAAGAAAGAAGAAAGAAAGAAATAACAAAGAAGTAAGAAAGAAGTAAGAAAGAAGAAAGAAAGGAAGAAGAAAGAAGAAAGAATGAAGAAAGAAAGAAGAAAGAAAGAAAGAAGAAAGAAGAAAGAAAGAAGAAAGAAAGAAAAAAGAAGAAAGAAAGAAAGAAGAGAGAAAGAAGGAAGAAATTAAGAAGAAAGAAAGAAGAAAGAAAGAATGAAGAAAGAAACAAAGAAGAAATAAAAAGAAAAAAAGAAGAAAGAAAGAACAAAGAAAGAAGAAAGAAAGAAAGAGGAAAGAAAGAAGAAAGAGAGAAAGAAGAAAGAAAGAAGAAAGATGAAAGAAAGAAGAAAGAAAGAAGAAAGAAAGAAAGAAGAAAGAAAGAAAGAAGAAAGAAAGAAGAAAGGAAGAAGAAAGGAAGAATAAAGAAAGAAGAAAGAAAGAAGAAAGAAAGAGGTAAGAAAGAACTAAGAAAGAAGGAAGAAAGAAAGAAGAATGAAACAAGAAAGAAAGAATGAAGAAAGAAAGAAAGAAGAAAGACAGAAAGAAGAAAGAAGAAAGAAAGAAGTAAGAAAGAATGAAGAAAGAAGTAAGAAAGAAAGAAGAAAGATGTAAGAAAGAAGTAAGAAAGAAAGAAGAAAGAAAGAAGAAAGAAAGGAAGAAGAAAGGAAGAAGAAAGTAGGAATAAAGAAAGAAGAAAGAAGAAAGAAAGAAGAAAGAAAGAAGAAAGAAAGGAAGAATAAAGGAAGAATAAAGAAAGAAGAAAGAAAGAACAAAGAAAGAAGAAAGAAAGAAAGATGAAATAAACAAAGAAGAAAGAAAGTAGAATGAAAGAAAGAAGAAAGAAAGCAGAAAGAAAGAGGAAAGAAAGAAGAAAGAAGAAAGAAAGAAGAATGAAGAAAGAAAGAAGAAAGAAAGAAAGAAGAAAGAAGAAAGAAATAAGAAAGAAAGAAGAAAGAAAGAAGAAAGAAATAAGAAAGAAAGAAGCAAGAAAGAATAAAAAAGAAAGAAATAAGAAAGAAGTAAGAAAGAAGAAAGAAAGAAGTAAGAAAGAAGTAAGACATAAAGAAGAAAGAAAGAAATAAGAAAGAAAGAAGAAAGAAAGAAGAAAGAAAGAAGAAAGAAAGAAGAAAGAAAGAAGAAAGAAAGAAAGAAGAAAAAAAGAAGAAAGAAAGAAGACAGAAAGAAAGAAGAAAGAAAGCAGGAAGAAGAAAGAAAGAAAGAAAGAAGAAAGAAAGAAGAAAGAAGAAAGAAAGAAGAAAGTAAGAAGAAAGAAAGAAGAAAGAAAGACGAAAGAAAGAAGAAAGAAAGAAGAAAGAAAGAAGAAAGAAGTAAGAAAGAAGTAAGAAAGAAGAAAAAAGAAGTTAGAAAGAAGTAAGAAAGAAGTAAGAAGTAAGAAAGAAAGAAGAAAGAAAGAAGTAAGAAAGAAGAAAGAAAGAAGAAAGAAAGAAGAAAGAAAGAAGAAAGAACAAAGAAAGAAGAAAGAAGAAAGAAAGAACGAAGAAAGAAAGAAGAAAGAAAGAAGAAAGAAAGAATTAAGAGAGAATTAAGAAAGAAGTAAGAAAGAAAGAAGAAACAAAGAAGAAAGAAAGAAAGAAGAAAGAAAGGAGAAAGAAACAAGAAAGAAAGAAGTAAGAAGGAAGTAAGAAAGAAAGAAGAAAGAAAGAAGAAAGAAAGAAGAAAGAAAGAAGTAAGAAAGAAGTAAGAAAGAAAGAAGAAAGAAAGAAGAAAGAAAGAAGAAAGAAAGAAGAAAGAAAGAAAGAAGAAGAAAGAAGAAAGAAAGAAGAAATAAAGAAGAAAGAAAGAAGAATGAAAAAAAGAAATTAAGAAGAAAGAAAGAAAGAAGAAAGAAAGAAGAAATAAAGAAGAAAAAAGTAAGAAAGAAAGAAGAAAGAATGAAGAAAGAAAGAAAGAAGAAATAAAGAAGTAAGAAAGAAGTAAGAAAGAAAGAAGAAAGAAAGAAAGAAGAAAGAAAAAAAGAAAGAAAGAAGAAAGAAACAAAGAAAGAAAAAAGAAAGAAAGAAAGAAAGAAAGAAAGAAGATAGAAAGAAGAAAGAAAGAAGAAAGAAAGAAGAAAAAAAGAAGAAAGAAGAAAGAAAGAAGAAGGAAAGAAAGAAGTAAGAAAGAAAGAAGAAAGAAAGAAGAAAGAAAAAAGAAACAAAGAAGAAAGAAAGAAAGAAAGAAAGAAAGAAAGAAAGAAAGAAAGAAGATAGAAAGAAAAAGAAAGAAGAAAGAAAGAAAGAAAAAAAAAAGAAGAAAGAAAGAAGAAACAAAGAAGAAAGAAAGAATGAAAGAAGAAAGAAAGAAGAAAGAAGGAAGAAAGAAAAAACAAGAAAAAAGAAGTAAGAAAGAAGTAAGAAAGAAGTAAGAAATAAGTAAGAAAGAATGAAGAAAGAAAGAAGAAAGAAAGAAGAAAGAAATAAAGAGGAAAGTAGAAAGAAAGAAGAAAGAAGAAAGAAAGAAGAAAGAAATAAGAAAGAAAGAAGAAACAGAGAAAGAAGAAATAAAGAAGAAAGAAAGACGAAAGAAAGGAGAAAGAAAGAAGAAAGAAAGAAAGAAAGAAAGAAAGAAAGAAAGAAAGAAAGAAAGAAAGAAAGAAAGAAAGAAAGAAAGAAGTAAGAAAGAAAGAAAGAAAGAAGAAAGAAAGAAAGAAAGAAAAAGAAAGAAAGAAGAAAGAAGAAAGAAAGAAGTAAGAAAGAAAGAAGAAAGAAAGAAAGAAAGAAGAAAGAAAGAAGAAAGAAAGAAAGAAAGAGAGAAGAAAAAAAGAAAGAAGAAAGAAAGAAAGAAAAAGAAAGAAAGAAAGAAGAAAGAAGAAAGAAAGAAGTAAGAAAGAAAGAAGAAAGAAAGAAAGAATGAAAGAAAGAAGAAAGAAAGCAGAAAGAAAGGAAAGAAAAAAGAAAGAAGAAAAAAGAAGAATGAAGAAAGAAAGAAGAAAGAAAGAAGAAAGAAAGAAAGAAGAAAGAAAGAAGAAAGAAAAAAGAAAGAAAGAAGAAAGAAGAAAGAAATAAGAAAGAAGTAAGAAAGAATGAAGAAAGAAAGAAATAAGAAAGAAAGAAGAAAGCCAGTAGAAAGAATAAAGAAAGAAGAAAGAAAGAATCAAGAAAGAAGAAAGAAGAAATAAATAAGAAAGAAGAAAGAAAGAAGTAAGAAAGAAAGAAGAAAGTAAGAAGAAAGCAGAAAGAAAGAATAAAGAAAGGAGAAAGAAAGAAAGAAGAAAGAAATAAGAAAGAAAGAAGAAAGAAAGAAGACAGAAAGAAAGAAGAAAGAAAGCAGAAAGAAAGAAAGAAAGAAGGAAGAAAGCAGAAAGAAAGAAGAAATAAAGAAGAAAGAAGAAAGAAAGAAGAAAGAAAGAAGAAAGAAAGAAGAAAGAAAGACGAAAGAAAGAAGAAAGAAAGATGAAAGAAAGAAAGAAGAAAGAAAGAAAGAAAGAAGAACGAAAGAAAGAAGAAAGAAAGAAGAAAGAAATAAGAAAGAAGAAAGAAAGAAGAAAGAAAGAAGAAAGAAAGAGTAAAGAAAAAAGAAAGAAGAAAGAATGAAGAATGAAGAAAGAAAGAAGAAAGAAAGAAAGAAAGAAGAAAGAAAAAAGAAAGAAAAAAGAAAGAAGAAAAAATGCGAAAGAAGAAAGAAAGAAGTAAGAAGAAAGAAGAAAGAAAGAAGAGAGAAAGAAGAAAGAAAGAAGTAAGAAAGAAAGAAGAAAGGAAGAAATAAGAAAGACAGAAGAAAGAAAGAAGAAAGAAAGAAAGAAAGAAAGAAGAAATAATAGAAAAAGAAGAAAGAAAGAAGCAAGAAAGAATAAAGAAGAAAGAAATAAGAAAGAAGTAAAAAAGAAAGAAGTAAGAAAGAAAGAACAAAGAAAGAAGAAAGAAAGAAGAAAGAAAGAAGAAAGAAAGAAGAAAGAAAGAAGAAAGAAAGAAGACAGAAAGAAAGAAAGAAGAAAGAAAGCAGAAAGAAAGAAGAAAGAAAGCAGAAAGAAGAAAGAAAGAAGAAAGAAAGAAGAAAGAAAGAAGAAAGAAAGAAGAAAGAAAGAAAGAAGAAAGAAGAAAGAAAGATAAAGAAGAAAGAACGAAGAAAGAAAGAAGAAAGAAAGAAGAAGGAAAGAAGAAAGAAAGAAGAAAGAAAGAAAGAAAGAAAGAACGAAAGAAAGAAAGAAAGAAAGAAGAAAGAAAGAAGAAAGAAAGCAGAAAGAAGAAAGAAAGAAGAAAGAAAGAAGAAAGAAAGAAGAAAGAAAGAAGAAAGAAAGAAGAAAGAAAGAAAGAAGAAAGAAGAAAGAAAGATAAAGAAGAAAGAACGAAGAAAGAAAGAAGAAAGAAAGAAGAAGGAAAGAAGAAAGAAAGAAGAAAGAAAGAAAGAAAGAAAGAACGAAAGAAAGAAAGAAAGAAGAAAGAAAGAAGAAAGAAAGAAGAAAGAAGAAAGAACGAAGAAAGAAAGAAGAAAGAAAGAAGAAGGAAAGAAGAAAGAAAGAAGAAAGAAAGAAAGAAAGAAGAAAGAAGGAAAGAAAGTAGAAAGAAGAAAGAAAGAATGAAGAAAGTAAGAATGAAGAAAGAAGAAAGAGGGAAGAAAGAAGTAAGAAAGGGGTAAGAAAGAAGTAAGAAAGAAAGAAGAAAGAAAGACGAAAGAAAGAAGAAAATATGAAGAAAGAAAGAAGGAAGAAAGAAAGAAAGAAAGAAGAAAGAAAGAAGAAAGAAAAAAAGAGAGAAATAAGATAGAATGAAGAAAGAAATAAGAAAGTAAGAGAGAAGAAAGAAAGAAGAAAGAAAGAAGAAAGAAAGAAGAAAGAAAGAAGAAAGAAAGAAAGAAGAAAGAAAGAAAGAAAGAAGAAAGAAAGAAAGAAGAAAGAATTAAGAAAGAAGTAAGAAAGAAGTAAGAAATAAGTAAGAATGAAGTAAGAAAGAAATAAGAAAGAAAGAAGAAAGAAAGAAAGAAGAAAGAAGAAAGAAAGATAAAGAAGAAAGAACGAAGAAAGAAAGAAGAAAGAAAGAAGAAGGAAAGAAGAAAGAAAGAAAGAAAGAAAGAAAGAAAGAACGAAAGAAAGAAAGAAAGAAAGAAGAAAGAAAGAAGAAAGAAAGAAGAAAGAAGAAAGAAGAAAGAAAGAAGAAAGAAAGAAGAAAGTAGGAAAGAAAGAAGAAAGAAAGCAAAAAGAAAGAGGAAAGAAAAAAGAAAGAAGAAAAAAGAAGAATGAAGAAAGAAAGAAGAAAGAGAGAAGAAAGAAAAAAGAAAGAAAGAAGAAAGAAGAAAGAAATAAGAAAGAAGTAAGAAAGAATGAAGAAAGAAAGAAATAAGAAAGAAAGAAGAAAGCCAGTAGAAAGAATAAAGAAAGAAGAAAGAAAGAAGCAAGAAAGAAGAAAGAAGAAATAAATAAGAAAGAAGAAAGAAAGAAGTAAGAAATAAAGAAGAAAGTAAGAAGAAAGAAGAAAGAAAGATGAAAGAAAGAAGAAAGAAAGAAAGAAGAAAGAAAGCAGAAAGAAAGAAAGAAAGAAGGAAGAAAGCAGAAAGAAAGAAGAAATAAAGAAGAAAGAAGAAAGAAAGAAGAAAGAAAGAAGAAAGAAAAATGAAAGAAGAAAGAAAGATGAAAGAAAGAAAGAAGAAAGAAAGAAGGAAAGAAAAACGAAAGAAAGAAGAAAGAAAGAAGAAAGAAATAAGAAAGAAGAAAGAAAGAAGAAAGAAAGAAAGAAAGAGTAAAGAAAAAAGAAGAAAGAATGAAGAATGAAGAAAGAAAGGAGAAAGAAAGAAGAAAGAAAGAAAGAAGAAAGAAAGAAGAAAGAAAAAAGAAAGAAAAAAGAAAGAAGAAAGAAATGCGAAAGAAGTAAGAAAGAAAGAAGAAAGAAAAAGAAGAAAGAAAGAAGAGAGAAAGAAGAAAGGAAGAAGTAAGAAAGAAAGAAGAAAGAAAGAAGAAAGAAAGAAGAAAGAAAGAAAGAAAGAAAGAAAGAAAGAAAGAAAGAAAGAAAGAAAGAAAGAAGAAAGAAAGAATAAAAGAAGAAGAAAGAAAGAAGCAAGAAAGAATAAAGAAGAAAGAAATAAGAAAGAAGTAAGAAAGAAAGAAGAAAAAAGAAGAAAGAAAGAAGAAAGAAATAAGAAAGAAAGAAGACAGAAAGAAAGAAAGAAGAAAGAAAGCAGAAAGAAAGAAGGAAGAAAGCAGAAAGAAGAAAGAAAGAGGAAAGAAAGAAGAAAGAAAGAAGAAAGAAGAAAGAAAGAAGAAAGTAAGAAGAAAGAAAGAAGAAAGAAAGAAAGAAGAAAGAAGAAAGAAAGCAGGAAGAAAGAAAGCAGAAAGAAGAAAGAAAGAATGAAGAAAGAAGAAAGAAAGAAGAAAGAAATAAGAAAGAAGTAAGAAAGAAGTAAGAAAGAAAGAAGAAAGAAAGATGAAAGAAAGAAGAAAATATGAAGAAAGAAAGAAGGAAGAAAGAAAGAAAGAAAGAAGAAAGAAAGAAGAAAGAAAAAAGAGAGAAAGAAGATAGAAAGAAGAAAGAAAGAAGAAAGTAAGAGAGAAGAAAGAAAGAAGAAAGAAAGAAGAAAGAAAGAAGAAAGAAAGAAGAAAGAAAGAAGAAAGAAAGAAGAAAGAAAGAAAGAAGAAAGAAAGAAAGAAGAAAGAATTAAGAAAGAAGTAAGAAAGAAGCAAGAAAGAAGTAAGAAAGAAGTAAGAAAGAAAGAAGAAAGAAAGAAGAAAGAAAGAGAGAAGAAAGAAGAAAGAAAGATAAAGAAGAAAGAACGAAGAAAGAAAGAAGAAAGAAAGAAAGAAGAAAAAAGAATAAAGAAGTAAGAAAGTAAGAAGAAGGAAACAAGAAAGAAAGAAGAAAGAAGAAAGAAAGAAAGAAAGAAAGAAAGAAGAAAGAAAGAAGAAAGTAAGAAAGAAGAAAGAAAGAAGAAAGAAAGAAGAAGCAAAGAAGAAAGAAAGAAGAAAGAAAGAAATAAAGAAAGAAAGAAAGATATATAGAAAGAAGAAAGAAAGAAGAAACAAAGAAGAAAGAAAGAATGAAAGAAGAAAAAAAGAAGAAAGAAGGAAGAAAGAAAAAAGAAAGAAGAAAGAAAGAAGTAAGAAAGAAGTAAGAAAGAAGTTAGAAAGAAGTAAAAAGAAGTAAGAAAGAAAGAAGAAAGAATGAAGAAAGAAAGAAGAAAGAAAGGAGAAAGAAAGAAGAAAGAAAGAATTTAGAAAGAATTAAGAAATAAATAAGAAAGAAAGAAGAAAGAAAGAAGAAAGAAGGAAAGAAGAAAGAAAGAGGAAAGATGAAAGAAAGAAGTAAGAAAGAAATAAGAAAGAAGAAAGAAAGAAGAAAGTAAGAGAGAAGAAAGAAAGAAGAAAGTAAGAAGAAAGAAAGAAGAAAGAATGAAATGAGAAGGAAAGAAGAAAGAAAGAAGAAAGAAGATAGAAAGAAGAAAGAAGTAAGAAAGAAAAAGAAAGAAAGAAGAAAGAAAGTAGAAAGAAAGAGGAAAGAAAGAAGAAAGAAAGAAAGAAAGAAGAAAGAAAGAAGAAAGAAAGAAAGAAAGAAGAAAGAAAGAAGAAAGAAAAAAGAAAGAAAGAAGAAAGAAAGAAAGAGAGAAAGGAGATAGAAAGAAGAAAGACTGAAGAAAGAAAGAAGAAAGAAAGAAAGAAGAAAGAAAGAAATAAGAAAGAAGTAAGAAAGAAGTAAGAAAGAAGTAAGAAGTAAGAAAGAAAGAAGAAAGAAGAAAGAAAGAAAGAAGAAGAAAGAAAGAAGAAAGAAAGAAAGAAGAAAGGAAGAATGAAGAAAGAAAGAAAGAAGAAGAAAGAAAGAAGAAAGAAAGAAAGAAGAAAGGAAGAATGAAGAAAGAAAGAAGAAAGAAAGAAGAAAGAATGAAAGAAGAAAGAAAGAAGTAAGAAACAAGAAAGAAAGAAAAAAGAAAGAAGAAATAAAGAAGTAAGAAAGAAGTAACAAAGAAGTAAGAAAGAAGAAAGAAAGAAGAAAGAAAGAGAGAAGAAAGAAGGAAGAAAGAAAGAAGAAAGAAAGAAGAAAGAAAGAAAGAAGAAAGAAAGAAGGAAGGAAGGAAGAAAGAAAGAAGTAAGAAGTAAGAAAGAAGAAAGAAAGAAGAAAGAAAGAAGTAAAAAAGAAAGAAGAAAGAAAGAAAGTAGAAAGAAGAAAGAAGAAACAAAGAAGAAAAAAAAAGTAAGAAAGAAATAAGAAAGAAATAAGAAAGAAGTAAGAAAGAAAGAAGTAAGAAAGAAAGAAGAAAGAAGGAAGAAAGAAGAAAGAAAGAAGAAAGGAAGAAAGAAGAAAGAAAGAAGAAAGAAGAAAGAAGGAAAAAGAAAAAGGAAGAAAGGAAGAATGAAGAGAGAAAGAAGAAATAAAGAAGAAAGAACGAAAGAATAAAGAAAGAAAGAAAGAAGAATGAAAGAAAAAGAAAGAAGAAAGAAAGAAAGAAGAAATAAAGAAGAAAGAAGAAAGAAATAAAGAAGAAAGTAAGAATGAAGAAAGAAAGAAAGAAAGAAGAAAGAAAGAAAGAAGAAAGAAAGAAAGAAAGAAAGAAAGAAAGAAAGAAAGAAAGAAAGAAGAAAGAAAGAAGAAAGAAATAAAAAAGAAAGAAGTAAGAAAGAAGTAAGAAAGAAGTAAGAAAGAAGTAAGAAGTAAGAAAGAAAGAAGAAATAAAGAAGAAAGAAAGAAAGAAGACAGAAGAAAGAAAGAAGAAAGAAAGAAAGAAATCAGAAAGAAAGAAGAAAGAAAGAAGGAAGAAGGAAATAAGAAAGAAAGAGGAAAGAAAGAAGAAAGAAACAAGAATGAAAGAAAGAAGAAAGAAAGAAGAAAGAATGAAAGAAGAAAGCAGTAAGAAAGAAAGAAGAAAGAAAGAAGAAAGAAAGAAGAAAGAAAGAAGAAAGAAAGAAGAAAGAAAGAAGAAAGAAAGAAGAAAGAAAGAAGAAAGAAAGAAAGAAGAAAGAAGGAAGAAAGAAAGAAATAAGAAATAAAGAAGAAAGAAAGAAGAAAGAAGAAAGAAGGAAAGAAGAAAGAAAGAAGAAAGAAGAAAGAAGAAAGAATGAAGAAAGAAAGAAGAGAGAAAGAAGAAAGAAGAAAGAAGAAAGAAAGAAAGAAGAAAGAAAGAACAAAGAAAGAAAGAAGTAAGAAAGAAAGAAGAAAGAAAGAAGAAAGAAAGAAGAAAGAAAGAATAAAGAAAGAAGGAAAGAAAGAAGAAAGAAAGAAGAAGGAAAGAAAAAAGAAAGAAGAAATAAAGCAGTAAGAAAGAAGTAACAAAGAAGTAAGAAAGAAGTAAGAAAGAAGTAAGAAAGAAAGAAGAAATAAAGAAGAAAGAACGAAAGAAGAAAGATGAAAGAAAGAATGAAAAAAGAAAGAAGAAAAAAGAAAGAAAGAAAGAAGAAAGAAGTAAGAAAGAAGTAAGAAAGAGGTAAGAAAGAAGTAAGAAAGAAAGAAGAAAGAAAGAAGAAATGAAGAAAGAAAGAAAGAAAGAAGATAGAAAGAAGAAAGAAAGAAAAAAAAAGATGAAACAAAGAAGCAAGAAAGAATGAAAGAAGAAAGAAAGCAGAAAGAAGGAAGAAAGAAGAAAGAAAGATTAAAGAAAGAAGTAAGAAAGAAGTAAGAAAGAAGTAAGAAAGAAGTAAGTAAGAAGTAAGAAAGAAAGAAGAAAGAAAGAGGAAAGAAAGAAATAATAAAGAATATAGAAAGAAAGAAGAAAGAAAGAAGAAAGAAAAAGAAATAAGAAAGAAGTAAGAAAGAAAGAAGTAAGAAAGAAAGAAGAAAGAAAGAAGAAAGAAGAAAGAAAAAAGAAGAAAGAAAGAAGAAAGAAGAATGAAAAAAAAGAAGAAAGAAAGAAGAAAGAAAGGAAGAAGTAAGAAGTAAGAAAGAAAGAAGAAAGAAAGAAGAAAGAATGAAGAAAGAAAGAAGAAACAAAGAAAGAAGTAAGTAAGAAGTTAAGAAAGAAAGAAGAAATTAAGAAGAAGGAGAGAAGAAAGTAAGAAGTAAGAAAGAAGAAAGAAGAAAGAATGAAGAAAGAAGAAAGAACGAAGAAAGAAAGAAGAAAGGAAGAAGAAAGGAAGAAGAAAGGAAGAAAATAGGAAGAATAAAGAAAGAAAGAAGAAGGAAAGAAAAAGAAAGAAAGGAAGAAGAAAGAAAGAAGAAAGAAAGAAGATAGAAGGAAGAAAGAAAAATGAGGAAAGAAAGAGATAAGAAAGAAGAAAGAAAGAAGAAAGAAAGAAGAAAGAAAGAAGAAAGAAAGAAGTAAGAATGAAAGAAGAAAGAAAGAAAGAGGAAAGAACAAATAAAGAAGAAAGGAAGAAGAAAGAAAGAAAGAAGAAAGAAAGAAGAAAGAAGAAAGAAAGAGGAAAAAAAGAAGTAAGAAAGAAGTAAGAAAGAAGTAAGAAAGAAGTTAAGAAAGAAGTAAGAAAGAAGAAAGAAAGAAAGAGGAAAGAAGAAAGAAAGAAGAAAGAAAGAAGAAACAAAGAATAAAGAAAGAAGAAAGAAAGAAGTAAGAAAGAAGAAAGAAGGAAGAAATAAGAAAGAAGTAAGCAAGAAAGAAGTAAGAAAGAAAGAAGAAAGAAAGAAGAATGAAAGAATAAAGAAAGAAGAAAGAAAGAAGAGAGAAAGAAAGAAGAAAGAAACAAAGAAGAAAGAATGAAGAAAGAATAAAGAAAGAAGTAAGAAAGAAGTAATAAAGAAGATAGAATGAAGAAAGAAAGAAAGAAGAAAGTAAGAAGTAAGAAAGAAAGAAGAAAGTAGAAAGAAACAAGAAAGAAAGAAAGAAGAAAGAAAGAAAGAAGAAAGAAATCAGAAAGAAAGAAGAAAGAAGAAACAAAGAAAGATGTAAGAAATAAGTTAAGAAAGAAAGAAAGAAGAAATTAAGAAGAAAGAAAGAAGAAAGAAAGAAGTAAGAAAGAAGAAAGAAGAAAGAAAGAAGAAAGAAGAGAGAAAGAACGAAGAAAGAAAGAAGAAAGGAAGAAGAAATGAAGAAGAAAGGAAGAAAATAGGTATAATAAAGAAAGAAAGAAGAAAGAAAAAGAAAGAAAGGAAGAAGAAAGAAAGAAGAAAGAAAGAAGATAGAAAGAAGAAAGAAGAATGAAGAAAGAAAGAGGAAAGAAATAAGAAAGAAAGAAGAAATAAAGACAAAAAAAAGAAGAAAGAAAGAAGAAAGAAAGAAGAAAGAAAGAAGAATGAATGAAGAAAGGAAGAAGAAAGAAGAACAATGGAAAAATAAAGACAGAAGAAAGACAGAAGAAAGAAAGAAAGAAGAAAAAAGAAAGAAGAAAGAAGAAAGAAAGAATGAAGAAAGGAAGAATGAAGAAAGGAAGAATGAAGAAAGAAAGAAAGAAAGAAAGAAAGAAAGAAAGAAAGAAAGAAAGAAAGAAAGAAAGAAAGAAAGAAAGAAAGAAGAAAGAAGAAAGAAAGAAAGAAGAAAGAAGAAAGAAAGAAGAAAAAAGAAGAAAGAAAGAATTAAGAAAGAAGAAAGAAAGAAGTAAGAAAGAAGAAAGAAAGAAGAAAGGAAGAATAAGGAAAGAGAAATGAAAGAGGAAAGAAAGAAGAAAGAAAGAAAAAAGAAGAAAGAAGAAAGAAAGAAGAAAGAAAGAAAGAAGAAAGATAAAAGAAAGAAAGAAGTAAGAAAGAAGTAAGAAAGAAGAAAGAAGAAAGAAGAAAGATAGAAGAAAGAAAGAAGAAAGAAAGAAAGCAGAAAGAAAGAAGAAAGAAAGAAGGAAGAAAGAAAGAAGAAAGAAAGAAGAAAGAAAGAAAGCAGAAAGAAAGAAGAAAGAAAGTAGAAAGAAGAAAGAAAGAAGAAAGAATGAAGAAAGAAAGAAGAACAAAAGAACGAAGAAAGAAAGAAGAAAGAAATAGAGAAGAAAGAAAGAACTAAGGAAGAAAGAAGAAAGAAAGAAAGAAAGGAGAAAGAAAGAAGAAAGAAAGAAAGAAGAATCAAAGTAGAAAGAAGAAGTAAGAAAGAAGTAAGAAAGAAATAAGAAAGAAAGAAGAAAGGAAGAAGAAAGGAAGAAGAAAGGAAGAAAGAAGAAAGAAAGAAGAAAGAAAGAATAAAGAAGAAAGAATGAAAGAAGAAATAATGAAAGAAGAAAGGAAGAATGAAGAAAGAAAGAAAGAAGAAAGAAAGAAGAAAGAAAGAAGAAATAAAGAAGTAAGAAAGAAGTAAGAAAGAAGTAAGAAAGATGTAAGAAAGAAAGAAGAAAGAAAGAAAAAAGAAGAAAGGAGGAAAGAAGAAAGAATGAAAGAAGAAAGGGAGAATGAAGAAAGAAAGAAAGAAAGAAGAAAGAAAGAAGGAAGAAAGAAAGAAGAAAGAAAGCAGAAAGAATGCAGAAAGAAAGAAGAAAGAAGAAAGAATGTAGAAAGAAGAAAGAAAGAAGAAAGGAAGAACAAAGAAAAAATAAGAAAGAAGTAAGAAAGAAGTAAGAAAGAAGAAAGAAAGAAGTAAGAAAGAAGTAAGAAAGAAAGAAGAAAGAAAGAAGAACAAAAGAATGAAGAAAGAAAGAATTAAAGAAGAAAGAAAGACGTAAGAAAGAAAGAAGAAAGAAAGAAGAATCAAAGAAGAAAGAAAGAATTAATAAAGACGTAAGAAAGAAGTAAGAAAGAAGTAAGAAAGAATTAAGAAAGAAAGAAGAAAGAAGAAAGAAGAAAGAAAGAAGTGAGAAAGAAAGAAGAAAGAAAGAAGAAAAAAGAAGAAAGGAAGAAGAAATAAAGAAGAAAGGAAGAAGAAAGAATGAAAGAAAGAAGAAAGAAAGAAGAAAGAAAGAAGAAAGGAAGAAGAAAGGAAGAAGAAACAAAGAAGTAAGAAAGAAGTAAGAAATAAAGTAGAAATAGAAATAAGAAATAGAGAAGAAAGAATGAAAAAAAAGAAATTAAAAATAAGGAAAGAAGAAAGATAGAAAGATAGAAAAAATAAAAAAGAAAGAAAGAGAGAAGAAATAAAGAATGAAATTAAGAAAGAAAGAATAAAGAAAGAAAAAAGTAAGAAAGAAGAAAGAAAGAAAGAAAGAAATAAGAAAGAAAGAAAAAATAAAGAAATGAAGAAAGAAAGAGAGATAGTAGGAAAGAAGGAAAAAAAGAAAGAAAGAAAGAAAGAAAGAAGAAAGAAGGTAAGAAAAAAGAAAGAAAGAAAGGAAAAAGAAGAAAGAAAGAAACAAGAAAGAAAGAAAAAAGAAAGAAAGAAAGAAAGAAAAAGAAAAATGAAGAAAGAAATAAAGAAGAAGGAAAAAAAAAGAAAGAAAGAAAGAAAGAATGAAGGAAAGAAAGAAAGAATGAAGGAAAGAAAGAAAGTAGGAAAGAAAGAAAAAAGAAAGAAAGTGAGTAAGAAAGTAGGAAAGAAAGAAAAAGGAAAGAATGAAATTACAAAAAGAGAGAAACAATGGAAAAAGAAGGAAAGAAAGAAAGAAAGAAAAAAGCAGGAAAAAAAATGAAAAAATAAGAAAGAAAGAAAGAAAGGAAGAAAGAAAAAAGTAAGAAAAAAGGAAAGAAAAATGAAAGAAAAAAGAAAGAAATAAGGAAAGAAAGAAGGAAAGAAAGAAAGAAAGAGAAAAGAAGGAAAGAAAGAAAGAAATTAAAAAAGAGAAAGAAAGATTGAAAAATAAAAGAAGAAAGAAGAAAAAAAAAAGAGAGAAGAAAGAAAGAGTAATTAAGAAAGAAAGAAAGAAATTAAAAAAAAAGATAGTAAAAAGAAAGAAAGAATAAGGAAAGAAAAAAGAAAGAAATAAATAAAGAAAGAAGAAAGAATGAAAGAAGAAAGGAAGAAAGAAACTAAAAAAAAAGAAAGAAAGATAGAAAAAAGAAAGATAGAAAAAAGAAAGATAGAAAGAAGAGAAAAAGAAAAAAATTAAAATGAAAGAAAGACAAAAAGAAAGAAAGATAGAAAGAAAGAAAGAAAGAAAGAAGGGGTTTTACAGCCCAATTCGGCTTTTAAAAACCGCCGATTTATTTAAACTCTGGCACTTCAACGGCGCTTTTCGCGGTTTCATTTCACTGAGCTGCTGTGCGGGCGGTTCGAGGCTCCTGAAGACGCTGAATTGTTTCAATTATTTAGCCATTTTGGAGCCGTTTGGGTCTAAATCGGCTTCTAAAAAGGTTTATTTAATGCATTTAACGTTTGAGGGGCCGATTTGTGACTTTAAAGTTTTTTGAATCTACTTATTGATAAGAATTTATACAATAGATTAATATTTAAAGCCCGGGGGGAGATTTGGGGCTGTTTCCCAGGATTGCGAGTCCAAATCCGTTTTTTTCTTTTAACCGCTTATTAATTTAAATTATTATATTTAAACGGGGCTTTTTGAGGTTTTATGAGGGTTTTTTTGAGCATTTTGGGCAGTTCTGAGGCTCCTAAAGCCGCTTAATTATTTAAATTATTAATTGTTAAAATAATTTCAATAGTTGTTGAAATAAGTGTGTAAGTTATTGTGTTTAAACTCGGGAGGGGCGTTTCGTTGCTTTCTGAGGGGGTTTTAGGGCTGAATTCACTTTATTGAACGTGTCTAGAGCTGGGGGTCCCAGATCTGGTGCTGATTTGGCCCCAAAAAAGCTTTAAAAAATCTATCTATTTATTTATAATTTACTGAATTAATATTTAAGCGGGAACATATTCGGCTTTTTTAACCGGCCGCCATTTTGTCTTCCCCGTCCCGTTCTCCCCTCACGCTGAGGGGGCCGAGGAGACGCTCGCTGATTGGCCGGTGCCGTCTGGCGGGAAAGCCTCCGCTGGCTCAGCCCCGCTCGGCTGTCTCCGAGGGAGAGAAAGGCGCTGATTGGTCGCTGCGTCTGAGGGGAGAAAGGCGCTGATTGGTCGCTGCCTCTGAGGAGAGAAAGGCGCTGATTGGTCGCCGCCTCCCTAAACCCACTTAATCGTTTACATTGTATTTTAAAAATTATTTATATATTTTAATTTAATTTAAATTATTAAAATTAATTTTAATTTAATATTAAATATATAGATAAAATCAATATAGTAATATACTACTATAAATGATATAATATGATGAGTAGTAGAAATATATATAATATATAATATATAATCTGATATAATTAACTGATCAACTAATATTCGTTGATATTATTTAATGTAATTTATAATTAATATATAATGGCATAATATAATGATGATATCTATAACATACTATTGTAATAATTATATTCATTAGATATTAATATATATTATATAAATATGTATAATTACTATGTAATGTATCTAATCTATTTTTACATATCTATCTTATTATATAAAGCTGTGAGGGACCATACTTGGGCGGGTTTTTGATATTTTTAAGGCTGTTTGATCTCAAATTCAATTTACTTCATTTTGGGGCTGTTTTTAGGATAATTTGTGCTCAAAGAAGCTTTCAAGATCCATTTTTTTGGCAGTTAATTTGCTCACTCGGTTAATGTTGAAGCGGGGGGATTTGGGGCTGTTTCCCAGGACTCTGACACAAATAACGGCCCTTTCCTTCCCTTTCCCACTGCAGCTCCTGCGCAGAGAACAGTGAAGGCAGCCTGGCCACGCCCCCTCTGGCTGACCGCGCCCCCCGCTCCAGCTGACCGCCTCCCCAACTCTGGCTGGCCGCGTGCCCCCCCCCTCCCCCCCCCTCTGGCTGATGGACACCCCCCCCCCCCAACTCCGGCTGACTGCGTGCCCACCCCAACTCCGGCTGACTGTGCCCCCCTGGCCCCCCGGCTGACTGCGTGCCCTCCCACTGCACTCCTGCTGACCGTGAGACCCCCCCCACCTCCTCCGGCTGGCCACATCTCCACTGCACACCATGGCGGGGATGGGGCGGGGGGGGGGGGTGGATCACAAGGGTCTATGGGGCGGTGTGGGGGTCAGGGGGGCTGTGGGGTCAATGGGGTGGTTGTGGGGTGAAACACCCCTGAAGAGGCTGAACGCCCTGCAGGTGAGTGAACCACACGCTGACCCACAGTGCCCCATAGCACCTCCACTCTGCCCTATGGATCCACAACACTGCCCCACAGCACCCTATAGCTCCTGCTTGCTATCCCACAGCACCCCATGGCTTCTCCACTCTGCCCCATATGTCTACAGCAGTGCCACAGAGTACCTCATATGTCTTCCACTCTGCCCCATGGATGCAGAGTGCTGCCCTACAGCACCCTATAGCTCCTGTACTCTATCCCACAGATCCACAGAGCTGTCCCACAGCACCCTATAGCTCCTCTGGCCTATAGACCCACTGTACTGCCCCACAATGCCCCATAGCTCCTACACTCTGCTCCATAGACCCACAACACTGCCTCACAACACCCCATTGCTCCTGCACTCTGCCCCATGGATGCCCAGTACTGCCCCACAGCACCATATAGCTCCTGTACTCTGCCCCATACATCCACAGGAGTGCCCCACAGCACCCCATAGTGACTCTACTCTTCCCCATAGACCCACAGTGCTGCCCCACAGGACTCTACTCTGCCCCTTAGACCCAGAGAGCTGCCCCACAGCAGCCTGTAGGTGCTGCGTTCTGCCCATTGGTGCAAAGTGCTGCCCCACAGCACCCCACACCTCTGTCCACCTGACCACCCTTCCCTCCTGACTTACGCCTGCACTGCCCACTATGGGTGGGTCACAAGGGTCTATGGGGCGGGTGTGGGGGTCAGGGGGCTGTGGGGTCAATGGGGTGGTTGTGGGGTGAAACACCCCTGAAGAGGCTGAACCCCCTACAGGTGAGTGACCCACACAGTGACCCACAGCAGCTCATAGCCCCTCTGCCCTATAGAGTCACTGCACCCCATAGCTGCTTTTACTCTGCCACATAAATGGACAGCACTGCTCCACAGCACCCTGTATCTCCACTCTGCCCCGTAGACACACAGTGCTGTCCCACAGCACCCCATATCTTGTTCACTCTGCCCTATAGACCCACAGTGTAACCCTACAGCACCACATAGTTCCTCTGCCCTATAGATCAACAACGCTGTCCCAGAAAACACCATAGCTTCTTCCCACGAGCCCATAGGCCAGCAGTTCTGCCCTATAGCACACTGTAGCTCCTGCACCCTGCCCCATAGACCCACAGCAGTGCCCCACAGTGCCCCACACATCTGGTCTGCCCTATACATCCACAGCACTGCTCTGCAGCACCATATACTTTCAGCACTCTGCCCCATTGATATGTAGCACCCCACAGCTTCTGCATTCCACCCATAGATCGACATTCCTGGGTCCCCTCACCCCACCAGCTGTCCTGGGTTACGATGCTGCACAGGGCCCTGTGCACAACAAAATGAGGACAGCATGGCTGCTGGGCGCCACCCTGCTTGGAATCCAAGATGGTTTGGGCGGGGGGGAGGGCTGGCAACCATGCTGGCACTGCCGGAGGGGCTGTAGGTCTGCGCCGTGCTCAGGCGGCAGCTTCCGGCTGTATTGGCTGCTCCCATTGGCTGGCCCTGTGGCCCTGCACCCTGCCCATGGGAAGAAGATGGCTGCCCTGATGGGCGTGGCCATCTCGGCTGCTCTGTCCCTGCTGGTGGGCGGGGCCATGACTGTCATGGCTGCTAAGCCTGTGCTGGAAGGGTGGGGCTGAGGTGGGCGGGGCCTGCCTAGGGCAGCCATTCTGGGGTGGGGCCCAAGGTGGGTGGTGGGGCCTGTGACTCTGTTTACCCCTGATGGCCATCTTGGAAAAGGTCAGCGCTGTGCCGCTGCCATCCTGACATTGCTCCCCCAGGGCCATGTTGGGGGATTTTTAACCTGGTTTTGGGGCCAATTCTCACCCAACAAAATTAAATAATGTAAAAAAACCTTAAGCATGTGGTTTGTTCCATTTCCAGTGAAGGATTTGGGGGTGGGGTTTAGGGTTGAGGGTGGGGCTGAAGATGTGGGCGGGGCCACTGCCAACCCCACCTCCCTCCCAAGCTCTCCTCAATGTGCCTTCTCGAAGGGGTGTGCCCCAACCAGGCCCACCCCCTTTCCAAGCACCCCACCCTCCCAGCTGGGCTCCTCCCACTTGACCCACACTTCCACACCCATTGGTGGGCTCCCTGCAGGGGGTGTGGCCTACAGACCTACAACTCCTTCCCCTCCGCTGCCGAGCCATGTACCTGACAGGGCATGACAGGGGCAGGCAAAGCTCAAGAAAGACCAACAGAGCCAGGCAGGGCCCGAGAGAGCTTGACGGATCCTCACAGAGCCTGACAAAGCTTGGAAGAGCCCAACAGGACCCGTCAGGGCCTGACAAATCTTGTCAGTTCCTGATAGAGCCTCAATGTGTATGACAGAGCCCTGGGGGTCTCAACAGAGCCTGAGAAATCTTGACAGGGCTCAGCAGACCCCAACAGGTCTCCACAGAGCCCTACAGAGCCCATCAAAACCTGACAGAGCCTGACAGACCCCAAAGAGGTCTCACAGGGCTTCACAAAAACCAACAGTGTCTGACAGAGCCCGACAGGAGTGCAGGTGCTGTCACTTCCAGTGAGGGTCCAGGTGATTTGATAAGGGTGGTGGGTGGGGCCTGGGGTGATTGACCCCTCCCCTTTCCCAGGGGATTGTGGGAAGGGGTGGGCGGGGCTCAGGGTATTTGAGCCCCAGTCCCAAGGTAGGGAAGCTCATTCTGCTCCTGGGCTGCTTGGGTGCTGGTTCTCTGCTGCTCCTTTAGCAGTCAGCAGCTTTTGAGCTGCTTAAACTACATGGACTGGCGTGTTTGGAGAAGTGGAGATGTCTGTTTGAGGTAGGACCTTCATGATCAGAAAAGTTTCAATAGCAGATGTAGTTGAAAGTATGTTTGTAACTATTTTTCATTTATTGAATCAATTCCTGGTACTTGTTATTTTCCCTAAATTCCTGATTGCAATGGAGATGGGGTGTTAATTCTAGGTTTGTATTGGTGTGTAACAAGTTAATGATATAATCTCTCCTCCTAGGATGCTCAGGTTATCTACCAGGGGTAAGGATGAGCATCTCGTATCTGTAGGTGGAGTTTTAGCATTTCTAAAGGAAGCAGCAGGACTATAAAGCAGAGTGTCTTTCAAGCTACAGGGTGGCTCATGGCCTCCCTGATCACCCACAGAACAGTGTGTTGTCCACAGAACTTTTGCAGTATGCGGTGAACCCTGGTAGATCATTCAAATGTAACTCTCAGAACTCCGTCAAGGAGAGCAATGGCTAGGGAACTACGACGGACAACCCTTATGAGTGCTCATTATTGTGTATGTGATTTTGTATTGTGGGTGATGAAGGGGAAAGTGGCAACTTTCTGGTTTGTAACAAGCACTACAGTTCATTTGATTCTCGCTGTCTTAGGCATCACAAGCGATGAGGGTTTGTGACCGCGCCCGCACCACGACACGCTGACCGGACCGCCCTGGAACTCAGCAGGAGGTGGGTGTTGCGGAAGGGGTCGGCGTTTGCCCCGCGGCGCCGTGTGCCAGCGCGGCTTAGCGAGCGTCTGCTTTCTCGTGTTTCTGCAGGCGCTGAAGAGGAACCCAGCGACGCGGGAAGACGCCCGTTGGCACACGTGGCGTTTTCCTCTGCTGAAGATGGGTTCGGTCCTTCGGCCCTCTGAAAGCTAAGTGGAGGCGCGAGGGCTGGGAAGGGGCTGGGAATCGCAGGGACGGGGGGTTTAGCTCTGCTAAGGGCAAGGGCTGTCCAGGAACCGTGCCCTTGGCGCGGGTGAAGGGCCCGGGGACCTTTACCGTGCGATGCCAGCGTGTGCCGGGCAGGGCAGCTCCAGCCTGCGTCTGCGTTGTGCTGTAGTTCGGGAAGCCTGCCTTGCGCCTGTCAGACGATCCTGGGGTCTCGTTGAGTTTGAGGGGCACGAAAGGCATCTCGAGTGCCATGCCGGCATCTGGAACGCCGGTGCCGATCGGCGTAGCGCCGATTGGGCGCTGGTTTTCTGGTGTCGGCAGCCGAAAGCGTGGCGGGTTCTTGCCTTTCGGCCGCTTCTGGTCAGGGGTGTTTGTGGCGTTGTCCTGGGCTGTGCCGGCAGCTGTGCTCTCTACCCGTCCAGTCTAAGGGACTGGCACTTTATTCCCAGCATCTTGAAGGTTTTAGGTCTTGTAGCAGCTTCTCGTATTTGCGCCGTCTCTGCGTGTTTGCGCCAGAGCTGCCGTCTCATAAGGGGCCGTGACGTTCGGCTCCTTTTTTTTCTGGGGTTGCAGTAGAGGCTCCTCGCCTCACCCCTGCCTCCCCGCAGGTTATTTTTGCTGTTGCCGTCTCTGGTTCGGAGTCATTTTTGTTGTGGAGCATTTTTGGTGTTATTGCTGTCGGGTCGTCTATAATGTTGTGTGGAGCATCTGTCTAAGCACGTGCGCGTTTGGCTCGGAGCTGCTCTGCCCGGAGGTGTAGAGTTAGGAGCGGGCGGACTGAGTTTAGGAGTCCACGATTGATCTGTGGACATGTTATCCTGCGTAGGCAGAGGTTGTGCGGTCATCTGGGACGGAGTAGCCCTGGGCAGGGGAGCGGACAGTCCGTTCCCCAGCGGTCTTTGGGACTCAATTAGACCTTGTTGTGGGATTCCTGAATAGAAAGCAGACCTGTGGAACGGTCAAGCTGTTGATGAGCTCCTGGGTAACTTGTTGAATACCTTGATTTCAGATGCAGAGGGACAACTTGGCACGAAAGAGCGACGGAGGAGGCGAGCCGAGGGCCGGAAGCAAGTGGGTCTGTGCGTGGTGGGAGCAGGAAGCTGTGCTGTGTGGCTCTAGCTAAGTTTGGTCGTTTCTCTCTTTTCTAGGCGTGAAGCAAAGTGGAAAGCCTGGTATCGGCAGCGCAGCTCCTCTGGCAAGGTGAGCACGGAGCCGTGGTAGGGGCGAGGAGGAGCGTGGGGCCAGGGTTTCGTTCAAAGAGCTACAGTTCTTTGTTTCTCGCCGTCTTAGGCGTCACAAGCGATGAGGGTTTGTGACCGCGCCCGCGCCACGACACGCTGACCGGACCGCCCTGGAACTCAGCAGGAGGTGGGTGTCGCGGAAGGGGTCGGCGTTTGCCCCGCGGCGCCGTGTGCCGGCGCGGCTTAGCGAGCGTGTGCTTTCTCGTGTTTCTGCAGGCGCTGAAGAGGAACCCGGCGACGCGGGAAGACGCCCGTTGGCACACGTGGCGTTTTCCTCTGCTGAAGATGGGTTCGGTCCCTCGGCCCTCTGAAAGCTAAGTGGAGGCGCGAGGGCTGGGAAGGGGCTGGGAATCGCAGGGACGGGGAGTTTAGCTCTGCTAAGGGCAAGGGCCGTCCAGGAACCGTGCCCTTGGCGCGGGTGAAGGGCCCGGGGACCTTTACCGTGCAATGCCAGCGTGTGCCGGGCAGGGCAGCTCCAGCCTGCGTCTGCGTTGTGGTGTAGTTCGGGAAGCCTGCCTTGCGCCTGTCAGACGATCCTGGGTTCTCGTTGCGTTTGAGGGGCACGAAAGGCATCTCGGGTGCCATCCCGGCATCTGGAACGCCGGTGCCGATCGGCGTAGCGCCGATTGGGCGCTGGTTTTCTGGTGTCGGCAGCCGAAAGCGTGGCGGGTTCTTGCCTTTCGGCCGCTTCTGGTCAGGGGTGTTTGTGGCGTTGTCCTGGGCTGTGCCGGCAGCTGTGCTCTCTACCCGTACAGTCTAAGGGACTGGCACTTTATTCCCAGCATCTGAAGGTTTTAGGTCTTGTAGCAGCTTCTCGTATTTGCGCCGTCTCTGCGTGTTTGCGCCAGAGCTGCCGTCTCATAAGGGGCCGTGACGTTCGGCTCCTTTTTTTTCTGGGGTTGCAGTAGAGGCTCCTCGCCTCACCCCTGCCTCCCCGCAGGTTATTTTTGCTGTTGCCGTCTCTGGTTCGGAGTCATTTTTGTTGTGGAGCATTTTTGGTGTTATTGCTGTCGGGTCGTCTATAATGTTGCGTGGAGCATCTGTCTAAGCACGTGCGCGTTTGGCTCGGAGCTGCTCTGCCCGGAGGTGTAGAGTTAGGAGCGGGCGGACTGAGTTTAGGAGTCCACGATTGATCTGTGGACATGTTATCCTGCGTAGGCAGAGGTTGTGCGGTCATCTGGGACGGAGTAGGCGTGGGCAGGGGAGCGGACAGTCCGTTCCCCAGTGGTCTTTGGGACTCAATTAGATCTTGTTGTGGGATTCCTGAATAGAAAGCAGACCTGTGGAACGGTCAAGCTGTTGATGAGCTCCTGGGTAACTTGTTGAATACCTTGATTTCAGATGCAGAGGGACAACTTGGCACGAAAGAGCGACGGAGGAGGCGAGCCGAGCGCCGGAAGCAAGTGGGTCTGTGCGTGGTGGGAGCAGGAAGCTGTGCTGTGTGGCTCTAGCTAAGTTTGGTCGTTTCTCTCTTTTCTAGGCGTGAAGCGAAGTGGAAAGCCTGGTATCGGCAGCGCAGCTCCTCTGGCAAGGTGAGCACGGAGCCGTGTTAGGGGCGAGGAGGAGCGTGGGGCCAGGGTTTCGTTCAAAGAGCTACAGTTCTTTGTTTCTCGCCGTCTTAGGCGTCACAAGCGATGAGGGTTTGTGACCGCGCCCGCGCCACGACACGCTGACCGGACCGCCCTGGAACTCAGCAGGAGGTGGGTGTCGCGGAAGGGGTCGGCGTTTGCCCCGCGGCGCCGTGTGCCGGCGCGGCTTAGCGAGCGTGTGCTTTCTCGTGTTTCTGCAGGCGCTGAAGAGGAACCCGGCGACGCGGGAAGACGCCCGTTGGCACACGTGGCGTTTTCCTCTGCTGAAGATGGGTTCGGTCCCTCGGCCCTCTGAAAGCTAAGTGGAGGCGCGAGGGCTGGGAAGGGGCTGGGAATCGCAGGGACGGGGAGTTTAGCTCTGCTAAGGGCAAGGGCCGTCCAGGAACCGTGCCCTTGGCGCGGGTGAAGGGCCCGGGGACCTTTACCGTGCAATGCCAGCGTGTGCCGGGCAGGGCAGCTCCAGCCTGCGTCTGCGTTGTGCTGTAGTTCGGGAAGCCTGCCTTGCGCCTGTCAGACGATCCTGGGGTCTCGTTGCGTTTGAGGGGCACGAAAGGCATCTCGGGTGCCATCCCGGCATCTGGAACGCCGGTGCCGATCGGCGTAGCGCCGATTGGGCGCTGGTTTTCTGGTGTCGGCAGCCGAAAGCGTGGCGGGTTCTTGCCTTTCGGCCACTTCTGGTCAGGGGTGTTTGTGGCGTTGTCCTGGGCTATGCCGGCAGCTGTGCTCTCTACCCGTCCAGTCTAAGGGACTGGCACTTTATTCCCAGCATCTTGAAGGTTTTAGGTCTTGTAGCAGCTTCTCGTATTTGCGCCGTCTCTGCGTGTTTGCGCCAGAGCTGCCGTCTCATAAGGGGCCGTGACGTTCGGCTCCTTTTTTTTCTGGGGTTGCAGTAGAGGCTCCTCGCCTCACCCCTGCCTCCCCGCAGGTTATTTTTGCTGTTGCCGTCTCTGGTTCGGAGTCATTTTTGTTGTGGAGCATTTTTGGTGTTATTGCTGTCGGGTCGTCTATAATGTTGCGTGGAGCATCTGTCTAAGCACGTGCGCGTTTGGCTCGGAGCTGCTCTGCCCGGAGGTGTAGAGTTAGGAGCGGGCGGACTGAGTTTAGGAGTCCACGATTGATCTGTGGACATGTTATCCTGCGTAGGCAGAGGTTGTGCGGTCATCTGGGACGGAGTAGGCGTGGGCAGGGGAGCGGACAGTCCGTTCCCCAGTGGTCTTTGGGACTCAATTAGATCTTGTTGTGGGATTCCTGAATAGAAAGCAGACCTGTGGAACGGTCAAGCTGTTGATGAGCTCCTGGGTAACTTGTTGAATACCTTGATTTCAGATGCAGAGGGACAACTTGGCACGAAAGAGCGACGGAGGAGGCGAGCCGAGCGCCGGAAGCAAGTGGGTCTGTGCGTGGTGGGAGCAGGAAGCTGTGCTGTGTGGCTCTAGCTAAGTTTGGTCGTTTCTCTCTTTTCTAGGCGTGAAGCAAAGTGGAAAGCCTGGTATCGGCAGCGCAGCTCCTCTGGCAAGGTGAGCACGGAGCCGTGTTAGGGGCGAGGAGGAGCGTGGGGCCAGGGTTTCGTTCAAAGAGCTACAGTTCTTTGTTTCTCGCCGTCTTAGGCGTCACAAGCGATGAGGGTTTGTGACCGCGCCCGCGCCACGACACGCTGACCGGACCGCCCTGGAACTCAGCAGGAGGTGGGTGTCGCGGAAGGGGTCGGCGTTTGCCCCGCGGCGCCGTGTGCCGGCGCGGCTTAGCGAGCGTGTGCTTTCTCGTGTTTCTGCAGGCGCTGAAGAGGAACCCGGCGACGCGGGAAGACGCCCGTTGGCACACGTGGCGTTTTCCTCTGCTGAAGATGGGTTCGGTCCCTCGGCCCTCTGAAAGCTAAGTGGAGGCGCGAGGGCTGGGAAGGGGCTGGGAATCGCAGGGACGGGGAGTTTAGCTCTGCTAAGGGCAAGGGCCGTCCAGGAACCGTGCCCTTGGCGCGGGTGAAGGGCCCGGGGACCTTTACCGTGCAATGCCAGCGTGTGCCGGGCAGGGCAGCTCCAGCCTGCGTCTGCGTTGTGGTGTAGTTCGGGAAGCCTGCCTTGCGCCTGTCAGACGATCCTGGGTTCTCGTTGCGTTTGAGGGGCACGAAAGGCATCTCGGGTGCCATCCCGGCATCTGGAACGCCGGTGCCGATCGGCGTAGCGCCGATTGGGCGCTGGTTTTCTGGTGTCGGCAGCCGAAAGCGTGGCGGGTTCTTGCCTTTCGGCCGCTTCTGGTCAGGGGTGTTTGTGGCGTTGTCCTGGGCTGTGCCGGCAGCTGTGCTCTCTACCCGTACAGTCTAAGGGACTGGCACTTTATTCCCAGCATCTGAAGGTTTTAGGTCTTGTAGCAGCTTCTCGTATTTGCGCCGTCTCTGCGTGTTTGCGCCAGAGCTGCCGTCTCATAAGGGGCCGTGACGTTCGGCTCCTTTTTTTTCTGGGGTTGCAGTAGAGGCTCCTCGCCTCACCCCTGCCTCCCCGCAGGTTATTTTTGCTGTTGCCGTCTCTGGTTCGGAGTCATTTTTGTTGTGGAGCATTTTTGGTGTTATTGCTGTCGGGTCGTCTATAATGTTGTGTGGAGCATCTGTCTAAGCACGTGCGCGTTTGGCTCGGAGCTGCTCTGCCCGGAGGTGTAGAGTTAGGAGCGGGCGGACTGAGTTTAGGAGTCCACGATTGATCTGTGGACATGTTATCCTGTGTAGGCAGAGGTTGTGCGGTCATCTGGGACGGAGTAGGCGTGGGCAGGGGAGCGGACAGTCCGTTCCCCAGTGGTCTTTGGGACTCAATTAGATCTTGTTGTGGGATTCCTGAATAGAAAGCAGACCTGTGGAACGGTCAAGCTGTTGATGAGCTCCTGGGTAACTTGTTGAATACCTTGATTTCAGATGCAGAGGGACAACTTGGCACGAAAGAGCGACGGAGGAGGCGAGCCGAGCGCCGGAAGCAAGTGGGTCTGTGCGTGGTGGGAGCAGGAAGCTGTGCTGTGTGGCTCTAGCTAAGTTTGGTCGTTTCTCTCTTTTCTAGGCGTGAAGCAAAGTGGAAAGCCTGGTATCGGCAGCGCAGCTCCTCTGGCAAGGTGAGCACGGAGCCGTGTTAGGGGCGAGGAGGAGCGTGGGGCCAGGGTTTCGTTCAAAGAGCTACAGTTCTTTGTTTCTCGCCGTCTTAGGCGTCACAAGCGATGAGGGTTTGTGACCGCGCCCGCGCCACGACACGCTGACCGGACCGCCCTGGAACTCAGCAGGAGGTGGGTGTCGCGGAAGGGGTCGGCGTTTGCCCCGCGGCGCCGTGTGCCGGCGCGGCTTAGCGAGCGTGTGCTTTCTCGTGTTTCTGCAGGCGCTGAAGAGGAACCCGGCGACGCGGGAAGACGCCCGTTGGCACACGTGGCGTTTTCCTCTGCTGAAGATGGGTTCGGTCCCTCGGCCCTCTGAAAGCTAAGTGGAGGCGCGAGGGCTGGGAAGGGGCTGGGAATCGCAGGGACGGGGAGTTTAGCTCTGCTAAGGGCAAGGGCCGTCCAGGAACCGTGCCCTTGGCGCGGGTGAAGGGCCCGGGGACCTTTACCGTGCAATGCCAGCGTGTGCCGGGCAGGGCAGCTCCAGCCTGCGTCTGCGTTGTGGTGTAGTTCGGGAAGCCTGCCTTGCGCCTGTCAGACGATCCTGGGGTCTCGTTGCGTTTGAGGGGCACGAAAGGCATCTCGGGTGCCATCCCGGCATCTGGAACGCCGGTGCCGATCGGCGTAGCGCCGATTGGGCGCTGGTTTTCTGGTGTCGGCAGCCGAAAGCGTGGCGGGTTCTTGCCTTTCGGCCGCTTCTGGTCAGGGGTGTTTGTGGCGTTGTCCTGGGCTATGCCGGCAGCTGTGCTCTCTACCCGTCCAGTCTAAGGGACTGGCACTTTATTCCCAGCATCTTGAAGGTTTTAGGTCTTGTAGCAGCTTCTCGTATTTGCGCCGTCTCTGCGTGTTTGCGCCAGAGCTGCCGTCTCATAAGGGGCCGTGACGTTCGGCTCCTTTTTTTTCTGGGGTTGCAGTAGAGGCTCCTCGCCTCACCCCTGCCTCCCCGCAGGTTATTTTTGCTGTTGCCGTCTCTGGTTCGGAGTCATTTTTGTTGTGGAGCATTTTTGGTGTTATTGCTGTCGGGTCGTCTATAATGTTGTGTGGAGCATCTGTCTAAGCACGTGCGCGTTTGGCTCGGAGCTGCTCTGCCCGGAGGTGTAGAGTTAGGAGCGGGCGGACTGAGTTTAGGAGTCCACGATTGATCTGTGGACATGTTATCCTGCGTAGGCAGAGGTTGTGCGGTCATCTGGGACGGAGTAGGCGTGGGCAGGGGAGCGGACAGTCCGTTCCCCAGTGGTCTTTGGGACTCAATTAGACCTTGTTGTGGGATTCCTGAATAGAAAGCAGACCTGTGGAACGGTCAAGCTGTTGATGAGCTCCTGGGTAACTTGTTGAATACCTTGATTTCAGATGCAGAGGGACAACTTGGCACGAAAGAGCGACGGAGGAGGCGAGCCGAGCGCCGGAAGCAAGTGGGTCTGTGCGTGGTGGGAGCAGGAAGCTGTGCTGTGTGGCTCTAGCTAAGTTTGGTCGTTTCTCTCTTTTCTAGGCGTGAAGCAAAGTGGAAAGCTGGGTATCGGCAGCGCAGCTCCTCTGGCAAGGTGAGCACGGAGCCGTGGTAGGGGCGAGGAGGAGCGTGGGGCCAGGGTTTCGTTCAAAGAGCTACAGTTCTTTGTTTCTCGCCGTCTTAGGCGTCACAAGCGATGAGGGTTTGTGACCGCGCCCGCGCCACGACACGCTGACCGGACCGCCCTGGAACTCAGCAGGAGGTAGGTGTTGCGGAAGGGGTCGGCGTTTGCCCTGCGGCACCGTGTGCCGGCGCGGCTTAGCGAGCGTGTGCTTTCTCGTGTTTCTGCAGGCGCTGAAGAGGAAGCCGGCGATGCGGGAAGACGCCCGTTGGCACACGTGGCGTTTTCCTCTGCTGAAGATGGGTTCGGTCCCTCGGCCCTCTGAAAGCTAAGTGGAGGCGCGAGGGCTGGGAAGGGGCTGGGAATCGCAGGGACGGGGGGTTTAGCTCTGCTAAGGGCAAGGGCCGTCCAGGAACCATGCCCTTGGCGCGGGTGAAGGGCCCGGGGACCTTTACCGTGCGATGCCAGCGTGTGCCGGGCAGGGCAGCTCCAGCCTGCGTCTGCGTTGTGGTGTAGTTCGGGAAGCCTGCCTTGCGCCTGTCAGACGATCCTGGGGTCTCATTGCGTTTGAGGGGCACGAAAGGCATCTCGGGTGCCATCCCGGCATCTGGAACCCGGTGCCAATCAGCGTAGCGCCGATTGGGCGCTTCATGTGTATATTGTATAGTGTGTGTTGTTGTGTAATTATGGTGTTTATAGTGTTTATTGATTTTAAGTGTCATTTTGTAAGTTTTGGTGGATGTAGTATTTTGTATATTGTATAGTGTGTGGTATTGTGTTATTATGGTGTTTGTCGTGTTTCTTGATTTGTATATTGTACAATTACACAACACCACACACTATACAATATAAAAATCAAGAAACACGACAAACACCATAATTACACAACAACACCTCCTGCTGAGTTCCAGGGCGGTCCGGTCAGCATGTCGTGGCGCGGGTGCGGTCACAAACCCTCATCACTCGTGACGCCTAAGACTGCGAGAAGCAATTGAACTGTAGTGCTTGTTACAAACCAGAAAGTTGCCACTTTCCCCTTCATCACCCACAATACAAAAACACATACACAATAATGAGCACTCATAAGGGTTGTCAGTCGTAGTTCCCTAGCCATTGCTCTCCTTGACGGAGTTCTGGGAGTTAGATTTGAATGATCTACCAGGGTTCACCGCATACTGCAAAGGTTCTGTGGACAACACACTGTTCTGTGGGTGATCAGGGAGGCGATGAGCCACCCCATAGCTTGAAAGACACTCTGCCTTATGGTCCTGCTGCTTCCTTCAGAAATGCTAAAACTCCACCTACAGATACGAGATGCTCATCCTAACCCCTGGTAGATAACCTGAGCATCCTAGGAGGAGAGATTATATCAGCAACTTGTTACACACCAATACAAACCATGAATTAACACCTCATCTTCATTGCAATCAGGAATTTAGAGAAAATGCCAAGTACCAGGAATTGATTCAATAAATGAAAAATAGTTACAAACATACTTTCAACTACATCTGCTATTGAAACTTTTCTGACATCAAACAGACATCTCCACTTCTCCAAACACACCCGCCATGTAGCTTAAACAGCTCAAAAGCTGCTGACTGCTAAAGGAGCAGCAGAGAACCAGCACCCAAGCAGCCCAGGAGCAGAATGAGCTTCCCTACCTAGGGACTGGGGCTCAAATGCCCTGAGGCCCGCCCACCCCTTCCCACAATCCCCTGGGAAAGGGGAGGGGTCAATCACCCCAGGCCCCACCCACCACCCTTATCAAATCACCTGGACCCTCACTGGAAGTGACAGCACCTGCACTCCTGTTGGGCTCTGTCAGACACTGTTGGTTTTTGTGAAGCCCTGTGAGACCTCTTTGGGGTCTGTCAGGCTCTGTCAGGCTTTGATGGGCTCTGTAGGGCTCTGTGGATACCTGTTGGGGTCTGCTGAGCCCTGTCAAGATTTCTCAGGCTCTGTTGAGACCCCCAGGGCTTCATCATACACATTGATGCTCTATCAGGAACTGACAAGATTTGTCAGGCCCTGACGGGTTCTGTTGGGATCTGTCAAGCTTTGTCAGGCTCTGTGAGGATCCGTCAAGCTCTCTCGGGCCCTGCCTGGCTCTGTTGGTCTTTCTTGAGCTTTGCCTGCCCCTGTCATGCCCTGTCGGGTACATGGCTCGGCAGCGGAGGGGAAGGAGTTGTAGGTCTGTAGGCCACACCCCCTGCAGGGAGCCCACCAATGGGGGTGGAAGTGTGGGTCAAGTGGGAGGAGCCCAGCTGGGAGGGTGGGGTGCTTGGAAAGGGGGTGGGCCTGGTTGGGGCACACCCCTTCGAGAAGGCACATTGGGGAGAGCTTGGGAGGGAGGTGGGGTTGGCAGTGGCCCCGCCCACATCTTCAGCCCCACCCTCAACCCTAAACCCCACCCCCAAATCCTTCACTGGAAATGGAACAAACCACATGCTTAAGGTTTTTTTACATTATTTAATTTTGTTGGGTGAGAATTGGCCCCAAAACCAGGTTAAAAATCCCCCAACATGGCCCTGGGGGAGCAATGTCAGGATGGCAGCGGCACAGCGCTGACCTTTTCCAAGATGGCCATCAGGGGTAAACAGAGTCACAGGCCCCACCACCCACCTTGGGCCCCACCCCAGAATGGCTGCCCTAGGCAGGCCCCGCCCACCTCAGCCCCACCCTTCCAGCACAGGCTTAGCAGCCATGACAGTCATGGCCCCGCCCACCAGCAGGGACACAGCAGCTGAGATGGCCACGCCCATCAGGGCAGCCATCTTCTTCCCATGGGCAGGGTGCAGGGCCACAGGGCCAGCCAATGGGAGCAGCCAATACAGCCGGGAGCTGCCGCCTGAGCACGGCGCAGACCTACAGCCCCTCCGGCAGTGCCAGCATGGCTGCCAGCCCTCCCCCCCCCCAAACCATCTTGGATTCCAAGCAGGGTGGAGCCCAGCAGCCATGCTGTCCTCATTTTGTTGTGCACAGGAACCCGTGCAGCATCGCAACCCAGGACAGCTGGTGGGGTGAGGGGACCCAGGAATGTCGATCTATGGGCGGAATGCAGAAGCTGTGGGGTGCTACATATCAGTGGGGCAGTGCTGAAAGTATATGGTGCTGCAGAGCAGTGCTGTGGATGTATAGGGCAGACCAGATGTGTGGGGCACTGTGGGGCACTGCTGTGGGTCTATGGGGCAGGGTACAGGAGCTACAGTGTGCTATAGGGCAGAACTGCTGGCCTATGGGCTCGTGGGAAGAAGCTATGGTGTTTTCTGGGACAGCGTTGTTGATCTATAGGGCAGAGGAACTATGTGGTGCTGTAGGGTTACACTGTGGGTCTATAGGGCAGAGTGAACAAGATATGGGGTGCTGTGGGACAGCACTGTGTGTCTACGGGGCAGAGTGGAGATACAGGGTGCTGTGGAGCAGTGCTGTCCATTTATGTGGCAGAGTAAAAGCAGCTATGGGGTGCAGTGACTCTATAGGGCAGAGGGGCTATGAGCTGCTGTGGGTCACTGTGTGGGTCACTCACCTGTAGGGGGTTCAGCCTCTTCAGGGGTGTTTCACCCCACAACCACCCCATTGACCCCACAGCCCCCTGACCCCCACACCCGCCCCATAGACCCTTGTGACCCACCCATAGTGGGCAGTGCAGGCGTAAGTCAGGAGGGAAGGGTGGTCAGGTGGACAGAGGTGTGGGGTGTTGTGGAGCAGCACTTTGCACCAATGGGCAGAACGCAGCACCTACAGGCTGCTGTGGGGCAGCTCTCTGGGTCTAAGGGGCAGAGTAGAGTCCTGTGGGGCAGCACTGTGGGTCTATGGGGAAGAGTAGAGTCACTATGGGGTGCTGTGGGGCACTCCTGTGGATGTATGGTGCAGAGTACAGGAGTTATATGGTGCTGTGGGGCAGTACTGGGCATCCATGGGGCAGAGTGCAGGAGCAATGGGGTGTTGTGAGGCAGTGTTGTGGGTCTATGGAGCAGAGTGTAGGAGCTATGGGGCATTGTGGGGCAGTACAGTGGGTCTATAGGCCAGAGGAGCTATAGGGTGCTGTAGGGCAGCACTCTGCATCCATGGGGCAGAGTGGAAGACATATGAGGTACTCTGTGGCACTGCTGTAGACATATGGGGCAGAGTGGAGAAGCCATGGGGTGCTGTGGGATAGCAAGCAGGAGCTATAGAGTGCTGTGGGGCAGTGTTGTGGATCCATAGGGCAGAGTGGAGGTGGTATGGGGCACTGTGGGTCAGCGTGTGGTTCACTCACCTGCAGGGCGTTCAGCCTCTTCAGGGGTGTTTCACCCCACAACAACCCCATAGACCCCACAGCCCCCCTGACCCCCACACCGCCCCATAGACCCTTGTGATTCCCTCCCCCCCCCACCCCATCCCCGCCATGGTGTGCAGTGGAGATGTGGCCAGCCGGAGGAGGTGGCGGGGGGTCTCACGGTCAGCAGGAGTGCAGTGGGAGGGTACACGGTCAGCCGGGGGGCCAGGGGGGCACAGTCAGCCGGAGCTGGGGTGGGCACGCAGTCAGCCGGAGTTGGGGGGGGGGGGTGTCCATCAGCCAGAGGGGGGGGGGAGGGGGGGGCACGTGGCCAGCCAGAGTTGGGGAGGCGGTCAGCCGGAGCGGGGGGCGCGGTCAGCCGGAGGGGGCGTGGCCAGGCTGCCTTCACTGTTCTCTGCGCAGGAGCTGCAGTGGGAAAGGGAAGGAAAGGGCCGTTATTTGTGTCAGAGTCCTGGGAAACAGCCCCAAATCCCCCCGCTTCAACATTAACCGAGTGAGCAAATTAACTGCCAAAAAAATGGATCTTGAAAGCTTCTTTGAGCACAAATTATCCTAAAAACAGCCCCAAAATGAAGTAAATTGAATTTGAGATCAAACAGCCTTAAAAATATCAAAAACCCGCCCAAATATGGTCCCTCACAGCTTTATATAATAAGATAGATATGTAAAAATAGATTAGATACATTACATAGTAATTATACATATTTATATAATATATATTAATATTTAATGAATATCATTATTACAATAGTATGTTATAGATATCATCATTATATTATGCCATTATATATTAATTATAAATTACATTAAATAATATCAACGAATATTAGTTGATCAGTTAATTATATCAGATTATATATTATATATATTTCTACTACTCATCATATTATATCATTTATAGTAGTATATTACTATATTGATTTTATCTATATATTTAATATTAAATTAAAATTAATTTTAATAATTTAAATTAAATTAAAATATATAAATAATTTTTAAAATACAATGTAAACGATTAAGTGGGTTTAGGGAGGCGGCGACCAATCAGCGCCTTTCTCTCCTCAGAGGCAGCGACCAATCAGCGCCTTTCTCCCCTCAGACGCAGCGACCAATCAGCGCCTTTCTCTCCCTCGGAGACAGCCGAGCGGGGCTGAGCCAGCGGAGGCTTTCCCGCCAGACGGCACCGGCCAATCAGCGAGCGTCTCCTCGGCCCCCTCAGCTTAAGGGGAGAACGGGACGGGGGAGACAAAATGGCGGCGGGTTAAAAAAGCCGAATATGTTCCCGCTTAAATATTAATTCAGTAAATTATAAATAAATAGATAGATTTTTAAAGCTTTTTTTGGGGCGCAAATCAGCACCAGATCTGGGACCCCCAGCTCTAGACACGTTCAATAAAGTGAATTCAGCCCTAAAACCCCCTCAGAAAGCAACGAAACGCCCCTCCCGAGTTTAAACACAATAACTTACACACTTATTTCAACAACTATTGAAATTATTTTAACAATTAATAATTTAAATAATTAAGCGGCTTTAGGAGCCTCAGAACTGCCCAAAATGCTCAAAAAAACCCTCATAAAACCTCAAAAAGCCCCGTTTAAATATAATAATTTAAATTAATAAGCGGTTAAAAGAAAGAAACGGATTTGGACTCGCAATCCTGGGAAACAGCCCCAAATCTCCCCCCGGGCTTTAAATATTAATCTATTGTATAAATTCTTATTAATAAGTAGATTCAAAAAACTTTAAAGTCGCAAATCGGCCCCTCAAACTTTAAATGCATTAAAGAAACCTTTTTAAAAGCCGATTTAGACCCAAACGGCCCCCAAATGGCTCCTCACAGCGCTAAATAATTGAAACAATTCAGCGTCTTCAGGGGCCTCGAACCGCCCGCACAGCAGCTCAGTGAAATGAAACCGCGAAAAGCGCCGTTGAAGTGCCAGAGTTTAAATAAATCGGCGGTTTTTAAAAGCCGAATTGGGCTGTAAAACCCCTTCTTTCTTTCTTTCTATCTTTCTTTCTTTCTGTCTTTCTTTCATTTTAATTTTTTTCTTTCTTTCTTTTTTCTTTCTCTCTTCTATCTTTCTTTTTTCTATCTTTCTTTCTTTTTTTTTTTAGTTTCTTTCTTCCTTTCTTCTTTCATTCTTTCTTCTTTCTTTCTTATTTCTTTCTTCTTTATTTCTTTCTTACTTCTTTCTTTCTTCTTTCTTTCTTCTTTCTTTCTCTTTTTTCTTTCTTTCTTTTTTTCTTTCTTTCATCTTTCTTTCTTTCTTTTTTCTTTCTTTCCTCTTTCTTTCTTTATTCTGTTTCTTTCTTTTTTTTAAATTTCTTCCTTTCTTTCTTTTTTTTTCTTTCTTCATTCGTTCTCTCTTTCTTTCTTTTTTTCTTTCCTTATTTCTTTGTTTCTTTGTTTCTTTCTTTTTCCTTTCTTCTTTCTTTCTTTTTTCTTTATTTTTTCTTTCTTCTTTCTTTTTTTTTCTTTCTTTCTCTCTTCATTTCTTTCTTTTTTTTTCTTTTTTTATTTCTTTTTAAATTTCTTTCTTTCTTTCTTTTTTCTTTCTTTCGTCTTCCTTTCTTATTTTCTTTTTTCATTTTTTCTTCCTTCTTTCTTCTTTCTTTATTTTTTTTTAATTTCTTTCTTACTTTTTTCTTTCTTTTTTCTTTCAGTCTTTCTTTCTTTTTTAATTTCTCTCTTTCCTTCTTACTTTGTTCTTTCTTTTTTATTTCTCTCTTTTTTCTTTATTTCTTTCTTTTTCCTTTCTTTCTTTCTTTCTTTATTTCCTTCTTTCTTCCTTTCTTTCTTTCTTTCTTTCTTTCTTTCTTTCTTTCTTTCTTTCTTTCTTTCTTTCTTTCTTTCTTTCTTTCTTTCTTTCTTTCTTTCCTACTTTGTTTCTTATTTCTTTCTTTCTTTCTTTCCTAATTTCTCTCTTTCTTTCTTTCTTTCATTCTTTCTTTTTTCTTTCTTACTTTCTTTCTTTCCTACTTTCTTTCCTACTCTATTTCTTTCTTTCATTCTTTTTTTAATTTCTTTCTTTCTTTCTTTTTTCTTTCTTCTTTCTTTCTTTCTTTCTATCTTTCTTTCTTTCCTACTTCCTTTCCTACTCTCTTTCTTCCTTTCTTTCTTTTAATTTCTTCTTTCTTCTTTCTTCTTTCTTCTTTCTTCTTTCTTCTTTCTTCTTTCTTCTTTCTTCTTTTTTTCTTTCTTTTTTCTTTCTTTATTCTTTCTTTATTTTTACTATCTTTCTTTCTTTCTTTTTTTTTAATTTCTTTCTTTCTTTCTTAATTACTATTTCTTTCTTCTCTCTTTTTTTCTTTTTTCTTCTTTCTTCTTTCTTTTATTTTTCAATCTTTCTTTCTCTTTTTTAATTTCTTTCTTTTTTCTTTCTTTTCTATTTCTTTCTTTCTTTCTTTCTTTCTTTCCTTCTTTCTTTCCTTATTTCTTTCCTTTTTCTTTCATTTTTCTTTCCTTTTTTCTTACATTTTCTTTCTTTCTTTCTTTCATTCTTTCTTTCTTCTTTTTTCTTTCTTTTTTCCTGCTTTTTTCTTTCTTTCTTTCTTTCCTTCTTTTTTCCCTTGTTTCTCTCTTTTTGTAATTTCATTCTTTCTTTTTTCTTTCTATCCTACTTTCTTTCTTTCTTTCATTCTTTCTTTCTTTCTTTCTCTTTTCTTTCTTTCTTCTTTATTTCTTTCTTCATTTTTCTTTCTTTCTTTCTTTCTTTCTTTATTTATTTATCTTTCTTCTTTTTTCTTTCTTCTTTCTTTCTTTCTTTTTTTCCTTCTTTCCTACTATCTCTCTTTCTTTCTTTCTTCATTTCTTTCTTTTTTCTTTCTTTCGTCTTTCTGTTTTCTTTCTTTCTTCTTCCTTTCTTTCTTTCTTTCCTATTTCTTTCTTTCTTTCTTCTTTCTTACTTCTTTCTTTCTTTATTCTTTCATTCTTAATTTCATTCTTTATTTCTTCTCTCTTTCTTTCTTTTTTATTTTCTTTCTTTCTTTATTTATTTTTAATTTCTTTTTTTCATTCTTTCTTCTCTATTTCTTTTTTCTATTTCTTCTTTATTTCTTATTCTTTCTTACTTCTTTTTTACTTCTTCCTTTCTTCTTTCTTACTTCTTCCTTTCTTCTTTCTTTCTTCTTCCTTTCTTCTTCCTTTCTTCTTCCTTTCTTCTTCCTTTCTTCTTCCTTTCTTCTTCCTTCCTTCTTCCTTTCTTCTTCCTTTCTTCTTTCTTTCTTCTTTCTTTCTTCTTTCTTTCCTCTTTCTTTCCTCTTTCTTTCCTCTTTCTTTCTTCTTTCTTTTTTCTTTCTTTCCTCTTTCTTTCTTCTTTCTTTCATTCTTTCTTCTTTATTTCTTTCTTTCTTCTTTCTATCTTCTTTCTTTCTTTCTTCATTCTTCCTGTCTTCTTTCATACTTTCTTCTCTCTCTCTTTCTTCTTTCTGCTTTCTTTCTGCTTTCTTTCTTTTTTATTTCTTTCTTCTTTCTTTCTTCCTTCTCTCTTTCTTTCTTTCTTTCTTCTTTCTTCTTTCTTACTTTTTTCTTTCTTACTTCTTTATAACTTCATTCTTAATTCTTTCTTTCTTCTTTCTTTCTTCTTTCTGTCTTTCTTCTTTCTTTCTTCTGTCTTTCTTCTTTCTTTCTTCTTTCTTTATTTCTTCTTTCTTTCTTATTTCTTTCTTTCTTCTTTCTTTCTTTCTTCTTTTTTTCTTCTTTCTCTCTTCATTCTTCTTCATTCTTTCTTTCTTTTTCTTCCTTTCTTCTTCCTTACTTCTTCCTTTCTTTCTTTTTCTTTCTTCTTTCTTTCTTTATTCTTCCTATTTTCTTCCTTTCTTCTTCCTTTCTTCTTTCTTTCTTCGTTCTTTCTTTCTTCTTTCTTTCTTCTTTCTTTATTTCTTTCTTCTTTCTTTATTTCTTCTTTCTTTCTTCTTTCTTCTTTCTTTTTTCTTTCTTTCTTACTTCTTTCTTACTTCTTTCTTTCTTCATTCTTTCTTCTTTCTTTCTTTCTTCTTTCTTTCTTCTTTCTTTCCTCTTTCTTCTTTCTTTCTTCTTTCTTTCTGCTTTTTTTCTGCTTTCTTTCTTTCTTCATTCTTTCTTCATTCTTTCTTCTTTCTTTATTCTTCCTTTCTTCTTCCTCTCTTCTTTCTTTTTTCTTTATTCTTTCTTCCTTTCTTCTTTCATTCTTTCTTTTTTTCTTTCTTTCTTTCTTTCTTTCCTTCTTTCTTTCTTTCTTTCTTTCTATATTTATTTATTTATTTCTTCTTTCTTTCTTTCTTCTTTCCTACTTCTTTCTTTCTTACTTATTTCTTACTTCTTTCTTACTTCTTTCTTTTTTCTTTCTTTTTTCTTTCTTTCTTTCTTCTTTCTTTCTTCTTTATTTCCTTCTTTCTTCTTTCTTTCTTTCTTCTTTCTTTCCTTCTTTCTTCTTTCTTTCTTTCTTCTTTCTTTCTTCTTTCTTTCTTTCTTTCTTTCTTTCTTCATTCTTCCTTTCTTCTTTCTTCTTTCTTTCTTCTTTCTTTCTTCTCTCTTTCTTCTTTCTTTCTTCTCTCTTTCTTCTTTATTTCTTTCTTACTTCTTTCTCTACTTCTTTCTAACTTCTTTCTTACTTCTTTCTTACTTCTTTCTTTCTCGTTCTCTCTTATTTCTTTCTTCTTTCTTTCTTCTTTCTTTCTTCTTTCTTTCTTCTTTCTTTCATTCGTCTTTCTTTCTTCTTTCTTTCTTTCCTCTTTCTTTCTTCTTACTTTCTTCTTCCTTTCTTTCTTCGTTCTTTCTTCTTTCTTTTTTCTTACTTCTTTCTTTCTTACTTCTTACTTCTTTCTTTCTTTACTCTTTCTTTCTTCTTTCTTCTTTCTTTCTTTCTTTTTTCTTTCTTCTCTCTTTCTTATTTCTTGCTTCTTTCTTATTTCTTGCTTCTTTCTTATTTCTTGCTTCTTTCTTCTTTCTTACTTCTTTCTTTCTTACTTCTTACTTCTTACTTCTTTCTTTCTTCTTTCTTTCTTCTCTCTTTCTTCCTTCTTTCTCTCTTCTTTCTTTCTTTCTTCTTTCTTTATCTCTTCATTCTTCATTTCTTCTTTCTTTCTTTTTTCTTTCTTTTTTCTTTCTTTTTTCTTTCTTTTTTCTTTCTTCTTTCTTTCTTTCTTTCTTTCTTTCTTTCTTTCTTTCTTTTTTTCTTTCTTTCTTTCTTTCTTTCTTTTTTCTTTCTTCTTTCTTTCTTCTTTTTTCTTCTTTCTTTCTTACTTCTTTCTTACTTCTTTCTTACTTCTTTCTTCCTTCTTTCTTCCTTCTTTCTTCTTTCTTTCTTCTTTTTTCTTTCTTCTTTCTTTCTTCATTCTTTCTTCTTTCTTTCTTCTTTCTCTCTTTCTTCTTTCTCTCTTTCTTCTTTCTTTCTTCTCTCTTTCTTCTTTATTTCTTTCTTACTTCTTTCTCTACTTCTTTCTAACTTCTTTCTTACTTCTTTCTTACTTCTTTCTTTCTCGTTCTCTCTTATTTCTTTCTTCTTTCTTTCTTCTTCCTTTCTTCTTTCTTTCTACTTTCATTCTTACTTCTTTCTTCTTTCTTACTTCTTTCTTTCTTCTTTCTTACTTCTTTCTTTCTTCTTTCTTTCTTCTTTCTTTCTACTTTCTTTCTTCTTTCTTTCTACTTTCTTTTTTACTTCTTTCTTACTTCTTTCTTACTTCTTTCTTTCTTTCTTCCTTCTTTCTTCTTTCATTCTTCTTCTTTCTTTCTGCTTTCTTTATGCTTTCTTTATGCTTTCTTTCTTTCTTCTTTCTTTCTTCATTCTTTTTTCTTTATTCTTTCTTTCTTTATTCGTTCTATTACTTCTTACTTCTTTCTTACTTCTTTCTAACTTCTTTTTTCTTCTTTCTTACTTCTTTCTTACTTCTTTCTTCTTTCTTTCTTCTTTCTTTCTTCTTTCTTTCTTCTTTCTTTCGTCTTTCTTTCTTCTTTCTTTCTTCTTACTTTCTTCTTTCTTTCTTCTTTCTTCTTTCTTTCTTCTTTCTTTCTTTCTTTCTTCTTCCTGATTTCTTTCTTCTTTCTTTCTGTCTTCTTTCTTTCTTCTTTCTTTCTTCTTTCTTTCTTTCTTCTTTCTTTCTTCTTTCTTTCTTCTTTCTTTCTTCTTTCTTTCATTCTTACTTCTTTCTTTCTTCTTTCTTACTTATTTCTTACTTCTTTCTTACTTCTTTCTTACTTCTTTATTACTTATTTCTTTCTTCTTTTTTTTCTTTCTTTCTTCATTCTTTCTTCTTTCTTTCTTCTTTCTTCTTTCTTTCTTTCTTTCTTTCTTTCTTCTTTCTTTCTTCTTTCTTTCTTTCTTTCTTCATTCTTTCTTTCTTCTTTCTTTCTTCTTTCTTTCTTACTCATTTATTATTTCTTTCTTCTTTCTTCTTTCTTTCTTCTTTCGTTCTTCTTTTTTCTTTTTTCTTCTTTCTTTCTTTCTTCTTTATTTATTCTTTCTTTCATTCTTTCTTCTTTCTTCTTCTTTCTTTCTTACTTATTTCTGACTTCTTTCATATTTCTTTGTTTCTTCTTTGTTTCTTCTTTCTTTCTGCTTCCTTTCTTCTTTCTTTCTTTCTTCTTTCTTTCTTACTTCTTTCTTCCTTCTTTCTTTCTTTCTATCTTCTTTCTACCTTTTTTTCTTTCTTTCTTTCTTTCTTTCTTTCTTTCTTTCTTTCTTTCTTTCTTTCTTTCTTTCTTTCTTCCTTTCTTCTTTTTTTCTTTCTCCTTTCTTTCTACTTTCTTCTTTCTTTCTTACTTCTTTCTTTCTTCTTTCTTTCTTTCTTCATTCTACTTTCTTTCCTACTTCTTTCTTTCTTCTTTTTTTCTATCTTTCTTCTTTCTTTCTTTCTTTCTTCTTTCTTTCTTTCTTCTTTCTTTTTTCTTCATTTTTCATTTCTTCTTTCCTTCCTTATTCTTTCTTATTCTTTCTTTCTTTATTTCTTACTTCTTTCTTTCTTCTTTCTTTCTTCTTTCTTTCTTCTTTCTTTCTTTCTTCTTTCTTTCTTTCTTATTTCTTTCATCTTTCTTTCTTTCTTCATTCTACTTTCTTTCCTACTTCTTTCTTTCTTCTTTTTTTCTATCTTTCTTCTTTCTTTCTTTCTTTCTTCTTTCTTTCTTTCTTCTTTCTTTTTTCTTCATTTTTCATTTCTTCTTTCCTTCCTTATTCTTTCTTATTCTTTCTTTCTTTATTTCTTACTTCTTTCTTTCTACTTTCTTTCTTCTTTCTTTCTTCCTTCTTTCTTTCTTCTTTCTTTCTTCTTTATTTCTTACTACTTTTTTCTTTGTTTCTTCTTTCTTCTTTCTTATTTCTTCTTTCTTTCTTTATTCTTTCTTTCTTCTTTCTTCTTTCTTCTTTCTTTCTTTCTTCCTTCTTTCTTCCTTCTTTCTTCCTTCTTTCTTCCTTCTTTCTTTCTTCTTTCTTTCTTCTTTCTTTCTTCTTTCTTTCTTCTTTCCTTCTTCTTTCTTCTTTCTTTCTTCTTTCTTCCTTCTTTCTTCTTTCTTTCTTCCTTCTTTCTTCCTTCTTTCTTCCTTCTTTCTTTCTTCTTTCTCTCTTCATTCTTTCTTCTTTCTTTCTTCTTTCTTTCTACTTTCTTTCTTCTTTCTTTCTACTTTCTTTTTTACTTCTTTCTTACTTCTTTCTTACTTCTTTCTTTCTTTCTTCCTTCTTTCTTCTTTCATTCTTCTTCTTTCTTTCTGCTTTCTTTATGCTTTCTTTATGCTTTCTTTCTTTCTTCTTTCTTTCTTCATTCTTTTTTCTTTATTCTTTCTTTCTTTATTCGTTCTATTACTTCTTACTTCTTTCTTACTTCTTTCTAACTTCTTTTTTCTTCTTTCTTACTTCTTTCTTACTTCTTTCTTCTTTCTTCCTTCTTTCTTTCTTCTTTCTTTCTTCTTTCTTTCTTCTTTCTTTCTTCTTTCCTTCTTCTTTCTTCTTTCTTTCTTCTTTCTTCCTTCTTTCTTCTTTCTTTCTTCCTTCTTTCTTCCTTCTTTCTTCCTTCTTTCTTTCTTCTTTCTCTCTTCATTCTTTCTTCTTTCTTTCTTCATTCTTACTTCTTTGTTACTTCTTTCTTACTTCTTTCTTTCTGCTTTCTTTATTCTTTCTTTCTTCTCTCTTTCTTCTTTCTTTCTTCTTTCTTCTTTCTTTCCTCTTTCTTTCTTCTTTATTTCTTCTTTCTTTCTTCTTTCTTCTTTCTTTCTTTCTTCTTTCTTTTTTTTTTTTTTTCTTCTTTCTTTCTTCTTTTTTCTTCTTTCTTTCGTTCTTCTTTCTTCCTTTCTTCATTCTTTCTTCTTTCTTTCTTTTTTTCTTCATTCATCCTTTTTCTTTCTTTCTTGTTTCTTTCCTCTTTCTTCTTTCATTCTTCTTTCTTTCTTGTTTCTTTCTTCTTTCTTTCTTTCTTCTTTCTTTCTTCTTTCTTTCTTTCTTATTTCTTTCTTCTTTCTTCTTTCTTTCTTCTTTCTTTCTTATTTTTTTCTTACTTCTTTCTTTCATCTTTCTTTCTTATTTCTTTCTTCTTTCTTTCTTCCTTCTTATTTCTTTCTTTTTTCTTTCTTACTTCTTTCTTTCTTACTTCTTTCTTACTTCTTTCTTCTTTCTTCTTCCTTTCTTTCTTTCTTCTTTCATTCTTTCTTCTTTCTTTCTTTTTTCTTTCTTCATTCTTCCTTTTTTCTTTCTTTCTTTCTTCTTTTTTTCTTCTTTCTTTCTTCTTTCTTCTTTCTTTCTTCTTTCTTTCTTCTTTCTTTCTTCTTTCTTTCTTCTTTCTTTCTTCTTTCTTTCTTTCTTCTTTCTTTCTTCTTTCTGTCTTCTTTCTTTCTTCTTTCTTTCTTCTTTTTTTCTTCTTTCTTTCTTCTTTCTTCTTCTTTCTTCATTCTTTCTTCTTTCTTTTCCTTTCTTCTTCTTTCTTCATTCTTTCTTCTTTCTTTCTTCTTTCTTTCCTTTCTTCTTCTTTCTTCATTCTTTCTTCTTTCTTTCTTCTTTCTTTCTTCTTTCTTTCTTACTTCTTTCTTAATTCTTTATTACTTCTTTCTTCCTTCTTTCTTATTTCTTTCTTTTTTCTTTCTTTCTTTCTTCTTTCTTTCTTCTTTCTTTCTTCTTACTTCTTTCTTACTTCTTTCTTCCTTCTTTCTTATTTCTTTCTTTCTTCTTTCTTTCTTCTTTCTTTCTTCTTTCTTTCATCTTTCTTTCTTCTTTCTTTCTTCTTTATCTCTTTCTACTTTCTTTCTTCTTTCTTTCTCTCTTCTTTCTCTATTCTTTCTTTCATACTTCTTTCTTCTTTCTTTCATCTTTCTTCTTTCTTTCTTACTTCTTTCTTATTTCTTTCATCTTTCTTCTTTCTTTCTTCTTTCTTTCTTCTTTCTTTCTTCTTTCTTTCTTCTTTCTTTCTTCTTTCTTTCTTCTTTCTTTCTTCTTTCTTTCTTCTTTCTTCTTTCTTTCTTCTTTCTTTCTTCTTTCTTCATTCTTCTTTCTTCTTTCTACTTTCTTTATTCTTTATTTCCTATTTCTTTCTTTCTTCTTTCTTTCTTCTTTATTTCTTATTTATTTCTTTCTTTTTTCTTTCTTTTTACTTTTTTCTTTCTTTCTTCTTTCTTTTTTTCTCTTCATTTTTCTTTCTTCTTTCTTCTTTCTTTCTTCTTTCTTCTTTCTTCTTTCTTCTTTCTTCTTTCTTCTTTCTTCTTTCTTCTTTCTTCTTTCTTCTTTCTTCTTTCTGCTTTCTGCTTTCTGCTTTCTTCTTTCTTCTTTCTTATTTCTTCTTTCTTCTTTCTTCTTTCTTCTTTCTTCTTTCTTCTTTCTTCTTTCTTCATTTCCTTCTTTCTTCTTTCTTCATTTCCTTCTTTCTTCTTTCTTTCTTCTTTCTTTCTTACTTCTTTCTTCTTTCTTTCTTCTTTCTTCTTTCTTTCTTCTTTCTTTCTTTCTTTCTTGTTTCTTTCTTCTTTCTTTCCTCTTTCTTTCTTCTTTCCTTCTTCCTTCTTTCTTTCTTCCTGCTTGCTTTCTTCTTTCTTTCTTCTTTCTTTTTCTCTCTTTCTTCTTTCTTTTTTCTTTCTTTCTTCTTTCTTTCTTACTTCTTTCTTACTTCATTCTTTCTTCTTTCTTTCTTCTTTCTTTCTTCTTTCTTTCTTCTTTCTTTCTTCTTTCTTTCTTCTTTCTTTCTTCTGTCTTCTTCCTTTCTTTCTTCTTTCTTTCTTCTTTATTTCTTCTTTCTTTCTTACTTCTTTCTTCTTTCTTACTTCTTTCTTACTTCTTTCTTACTTCTTTCTTACTTCTTTCTTACTACTTTCTTACTACTTTCTTTCATCTTTCTTCTTTCTTTCTTTCTTCTTTCTTCTTTCTTTCTTCTTTCTCTCTTTCTTCTTTCTTTCCTCTTTCTTTCTGCTTTCTTTCTTACTTATTTATTACTTCTTTCTTTCCTCTTTCTTTCTTTTTTCTTTCTTCTTTCTTTCTTTCTTCTTTCTTTCTTCTTTCTTTCTTCTTTCTTTCTTCTCTCTTTCTTTCTTTCTTCTTTCTTCCTTTCTTCTTTCTTTCTTCGTACTTTCTTTCTTCTTTCTTTCTTCTTTCTTACTTCTTTCGTTCTTTCTTTATTTTTCTGAATTCCTTCCTCCTTCTTTCTCTCTTCTTTCTTTCCTTCTTCTTTCTTCTTTCTTTCTTCTTTCTTTCTTCTTTCTTTCTTCTTTCTTTCTTCTTTCTTTCTTCTTTCTTATTTCTTGTTTGCTATTTCTTTCTTTCTTCTTTCTTTCTTCCTTTCTCCTTTCTTTCATCTTTCTTTCTTCTTGCTTTCTTGTTTCTTTATTTCTTCTTTCTTTCTTCTTTCTTTCTTCTTTCCTCCTTCTTTCTTTCTTCTTTCTTTCTTGTTTCTTTCTTCCTTCTTTCTTTCTTCTTTCTTTCTTCTTTCTTTCTTTCTTCTTTCTTTCTTCATTCTTTCTTCTTTCTTTCTTCTTTCCTCTTTCTTTCTTTCCTCTTTCTTTCTTCTTTGTTTCTTCTTTCTTTCTTACTTCTTTCTTTCTTTCTTCTTCTTTCTTTCCTAATTCTTTCTTTCTTCTTTCTTTCTTCTCTCTTTCGTCTTTCTTTCTTCTTTCTTTCTTACTTCTTTCTTACTTCTTTCTTACTTCTTTCTTACTTCTTCCTTCTTTGTTACTTCTTTCTTACTTCTTTCTCACTTTTTTCTTTTTTCTTTCTTTCTTCTTTCTTTCTTCTTTCTTTCTTACTTCTTTCTTTCTTTCTTCTTCTTTCTTTCCTAATTCTTTCTTTCTTCTTTCTTTCTTCTCTCTTTCGTCTTTCTTTCTTCTTTCTTTCTTACTTCTTTCTTACTTCTTTCTTACTTCTTTCTTACTTCTTCCTTCTTTGTTACTTCTTTCTTACTTCTTTCTCACTTTTTTCTTTTTTCTTTCTTTCTTCTTTCTTTCTTCTTTCTTTCTTCTTTCTTTCTTTCTTTCTTTCTTCTTTCTTTCTTCTTTCTTCTTTCTTTCTTCTTTCTTTCTTCTTTCTCTCTTTTTTCTTTCTTTCTTCTTTCTTTCTTCTTTCTTTCTTCTTTCTTTCTTCTTTCTTCCTTCTTTCTTTCTTTCTTTCTTCTTTCTTTCTTCTTTCTTTCTTTCTTCTTTCTTTCTTCTTTCTTTCTTCCTTCTTTCTTCCTTCTTTCTCTCTTCTTTCTTTCTTTCTTCTTTCTTCTTTATTTCCTCTTTCTTTCTTCTTTCTTTCTTCTTTCTTCTTTCTTTCTTCTTTCTTTCTTCGTTCTTTCATCTTTCTTTCGTCTTTCTTTCTTCTTTCTTCTTTCTTTCTTCTTTCTTTCTTCCTTCTTTCTTTCTTCTTTCTTTCTTCTTTCTTTCTTCTTTATTTCTTAATTCTTTCTTACTTCTTTCTTATTTCTTGTTTGCTATTTCTTTCTTTCTTCTTTCTTTCTTCTTTCTTTCTCCTTTCTTTCATCTTTCTTTCTTCTTTCTTTCTTGTTTCTTTATTTCTTCTTTCTTTCTTCTTTCTTTCTTTCTTTCTTTCTTCTTTCTTTCTTCTTTCTTCTTTCTTTCTTCTTTCTTTCTTCTTTCTCTCTTTTTCTTTCTTTCTTCTTTCTTTCTTCTTTCTTTCTTCTTTCTTTCTTCTTTCTTCTTCTTTCTTTCTTTCTTTCTTCTTTCTTTCTTCTTTCTTTCTTCTTTCTTTCTTCTTTCTTTCTTCCTTCTTTCTTCCTTCTTTCTCTCTTCTTTCTTTCTTTCTTCTTTCTTCTTTATTTCCTCTTTCTTTCTTCTTTCTTTCTTCTTTCTTCTTTCTTTCTTCTTTCTTTCTTCTTTCTTTCATCTTTCTTTCTTCTGTCTTTCTTCTTTCTTTCTTACTTCTTTCTTCTTTCTTTCTTCCTTCTTTCTTTCTTCTTTCTTTCTTCTTTCTTTCTTCTTTCTTTCTTCTTTCTTTCTTCTTTATTTCTTAATTCTTTCTTACTTCTTTCTTATTTCTTGTTTGCTATTTCTTTCTTTCTTCTTTCTTTCTTCTTTCTTTCTCCTTTCTTTCATCTTTCTTTCTTCTTTCTTTCTTGTTTCTTTATTTCTTCTTTCTTTCTTCTTTCTTTCTTCTTTCTTTCTTTCTTCTTTCTTTCTTCATTCTTTCTTCTTTCTTTCTTCTTTCCTCTTTCTTTATTTCCTCTTTCTTTCTTCTTTCTTCTTTCTTCTTTCTTTCTTCTTTCTTTCTTCTTTCTTTCATCTTTCTTTCGTCTTTCTTTCGTCTTTCTTTCTTCTTTCTTCTTTATTTCTTCTTTCTTCTTTCTTTCTTCTTTCTTTCTTCTTTCTTTCTTTCTTCTTTCTTCTTTCTTTCTTCTTTCTTTCTTACTTCTTTCTTCTTTCTTTCTTCTTTCTTTCTTACTTCTTTCTTTCTTTCTTCTTCCTTTCTTTCTTACTTCTTTCTTTCTTCTTTCTTTCTTCTTTCTTTCGTCTTTCTTTCTTCTTTCTTTCTTACTTCTTTCTTACTTCTTTCTTACTTCTTCCTTCTTTGTTACTTCTTTCTTTCCTTTTTCTTTTTTCTTTCTTTTTTCTTTCTTTCTTCTTTCTTTCTTTCTTTCTTCTTTCTTTCTTCTTTCTTTCTTCTTACTTTCTTCTTTCTTTCTTCTTTCTTTCTTCTTTCTTTCTTCTTTCTTTCTTCTTTCTTTCTTCTTTCTTTCTTCTTTCTTTTTTTCTTCTTTCTTTCTTCTTTCTTTCTTCATTCTTTCTTCCTTCTTTCTCTCTTCTTTCTTTCTTTCTTTCTTCCTTCATCTTTCTTTCTTCTTTCTTTCTTCTTTCTTTCTTCTTTCTTTCTTCTTTCTTTGTTCTTTCTTCTTTCTTTCTTCTTTCTTTATTCTTTCTTTCTTCTTTCTTTCTTAATTCTTTCTTACATCTTCTTTGTTATTTCTTTCTTTCTTCTTTCTTTCTTTCTTCTTTCTTTCTTCTTTCTTTCATCTTTCTTCTTTCTTGTTTCTTTCTTTCTTTCTTCTTTCTTTCTTCGTACTTTCTTCCTACTTTCTTCCTACTTTCTCTCTTCTTTCTTTCTTTCGTCTTTCTTTCTTCTTTCTTTCTTCTTTCTTTCTTACTTCTTTCTTTCTTCTTTCTTTCTTCTTTCTTTCTTCCTTCTTTCATTCTTCTTTCTTTATTTCTTTCTTCTTTCTTTCTTCATTCTTTCTTCTTTCTTTCTTCTTTCCTCTTTCTTTCTTTCTTCTTTCTTTCTTCTTTCTTTCTTCTTTGTTTCTTCTTTCTTTCTTACTTCTTTCTTTCTTTCTTCTTCCTTTCATTCTTCTTTCTTTCTTCTTTCTTTCTTCTTTCTTTCGTCTTTCTTTCTTCTTTCTTTCTTACTTCTTTCTTACTTCTTTCTTACTTCTTCCTTCTTTGTTACTTCTTTCTTACTTCTTTCTTTCTTTTTTCTTTCTTTCTTCTTTCTTTCTTCTTTCTTTCTTCTTTCTGTCTTATTTCTTCTTTTTTTTCTTTCTTCTTTCTTTCGTCTTTCTTTCTTCTTTCTTTCTTACTTCTTTCTTACTTCTTTCTTACTTCTTCCTTCTTTGTTACTTCTTTCTTTCTTTTTTCTTTTTTCTTTCTTTCTTCTTTCTTTCTTCTTTCTTTCTTTCTTCTTTCTTTGTTCTTTCTTTCTTCTTACTTTCTTCTTTCTTTCTTCTTTCTTTCTTCGTTCTTTCTTCGTTCTTTCTTCCTTCTTTCTCACTTCTTTCTTTCTTTCTTTCTTCTTTCTTCTTTCTTTCTTCTTTCTTTCTTCTTTCTTTCTTCTTTCTTTCTTCTTTCTTTCATCTTTCTTTCATCTTTCTTCTTTCTTTCTTCTTTCTTTCTTCTTTCTTTCTTCTTTCTTTCTTAATTCTTTCTTACTTCTTCTTTGTTATTTCTTTCTTTCTTCTTTCTTTCTTTCTTCTTTCTTTCTTCTTTCTTTCATCTTTCTTCTTTCCTGTTTCTTTCTTTCTTTCTTCTTTCTTTCTTCTTTCTTTCTTCGTTCTTTCTTCCTTCTTTCTCTCTTCTTTCTTTCTTTTTTCTTTCTTCTTTCTTTCTTCTTTCTTTCATCTTTCTTTCTTACTTCTTTCTTTCTTCTTTCTTTCTTCTTTCTTTCTTCCTTGTTTCTTTCTTCTTTCTTTCTTTCTTTCTTCTTTCTTTCTTCATTCTTTCTTCTTTCTTTCTTCTTTCCTCTTTCTTTCTTTCTTCTTTCTTTCTTTTTTCTCTCTTCTTTCTTTCTTACTTCTTTATTTCTTTCTTATTCCTTTTTTTCTTACTTCTTTCTTACTTCTTTCTTACTTCTTCCTTCTTTGTTACTTCTTTCTTTCTTTTTTCTTTTTTCTTTCTTTCTTCTTTCTTTCTTCTTTCTTTCTTTCTTCTTTCTTTGTTCTTTCTTTCTTCTTACTTTCTTCTTTCTTTCTTCTTTCTTTCTTCGTTCTTTCTTCGTTCTTTCTTCCTTCTTTCTCACTTCTTTCTTTCTTTCTTTCTTCTTTCTTCTTTCTTTCTTCTTTCTTTCTTCTTTCTTTCTTCTTTCTTTCTTCTTTCTTTCATCTTTCTTTCATCTTTCTTCTTTCTTTCTTCTTTCTTTCTTCTTTCTTTCTTCTTTCTTTCTTAATTCTTTCTTACTTCTTCTTTGTTATTTCTTTCTTTCTTCTTTCTTTCTTTCTTCTTTCTTTCTTCTTTCTTTCATCTTTCTTCTTTCCTGTTTCTTTCTTTCTTTCTTCTTTCTTTCTTCTTTCTTTCTTCGTTCTTTCTTCCTTCTTTCTCTCTTCTTTCTTTCTTTTTTCTTTCTTCTTTCTTTCTTCTTTCTTTCATCTTTCTTTCTTACTTCTTTCTTTCTTCTTTCTTTCTTCTTTCTTTCTTCCTTGTTTCTTTCTTCTTTCTTTCTTTCTTTCTTCTTTCTTTCTTCATTCTTTCTTCTTTCTTTCTTCTTTCCTCTTTCTTTCTTTCTTCTTTCTTTCTTTTTTCTCTCTTCTTTCTTTCTTACTTCTTTATTTCTTTCTTATTCCTTTTTTTCTTACTTCTTTCTTTCTTCTTTCTTTCTTCTTTCTTTTGTCTTTCTTTCTTCTTTATTTCTTACTTCTTTCTTACTTCTTTCTTACTTCTTCATTCTTTCTTACTTCTTTCTTACTTCTATCTTTCTTTTTTCTTTTTTCTTTCTTTCTTCTTTCTTTCTTCTTTCTTTCTTATTTCTTTCTTTCTTTCTTCCTTCTTTCTTCTTTCTTCTTTTTTCTTCTTTTTTCTTCCTTCTTTCTTACTTCTTTCTTATTTCTTTCTTCTTTCTTCCTTTCTTCTTTCTTTCTTCGTTCTTTCTTCTTTTTTCTTCTTTTTTCTTTCTTTCTTTCTTCTTTCTTTCTTCTTACTTCTTTCTTTCTTCTTTCTTTCTTTCTTCTTTCTTTCTTATTTCTTCTTTCTTTCTTCCTTCTTTCTTTCTTCTTTCGTTCTTCTTTCTTTTTTCTTCTTTCTTTCTTCTTTCTTTCTTTTTTCTTATTTCTTTCTTTCTTCTTTCTTTCTTTTTCTTTCTTTCTTTCTTTCTTTCTTTCTTTCTTTCTTACTTTCTTTCTTTCTTTCTTTCTTTCTTTCTTTCTTTCTTTCTTTCTTCTTTCTCTCTTCTTTCTTTCTTTCTTCTTTCTTCTTTCTTGCTTCTTTCTTTCTTCTTTCTTTCTTCTTTCTATCTTCTCTCTTTCTTCTTTCTTTCTTACTTCTTTCTTACTTCTCCTTTGTTATTTCTTTCTTTCTTCTTTCTTTCTTTCTTCTTTCTTTCTCCTTTCTTTCGTCTTTCTTTCTACTTTCTTTCTTCTTTCTTTCTTACTTCTTTCTTTCTTCTTTCTTTCTTCTTTCTTCCTTCATTCTTTCTTTCTTCTTTCTTTCTTTCTTTCTTCTTTCTTTCTTCCTTCTTTCTTCTTTCTTTCTTCTTTCTTTCTTCTATCTTTATTCTTTGTTTCTTCTTTCTTTCTTCTTTCCTTCTTCTCTCTTACTTTCTTCTTTCTTTCTTCTTTCTATCTTCTTTCTCTCTTTCTTTCTTTCTTTCTTATTTCTTTCTTCTTTCTTACTTCTTTGTTACTTCTTTCTTACTTTTTTCTTTCTTCCTTCTTTCTTTCTTCTTTCTTTCTTCTTTCTTTCTTTCTTTCTTCTTTCTTTCTTTCTTCATTCTTCCTTTCTTCTTTCTTTCTTTATCTTTCTTTCTTCTTTCTTTCTTCTTTCTTTCTGCTTTCTTTCTTTCTTCTTTCTTGCTTCTTTCTTTCTTCTTTCTTTCTTCTTTCTCTCTTTCTTCTTTCTTTCTTCTTTCTCTCTTTCTTCTTTCTTGCTTCTTTCTTTCTCCTTTCTTTCTTCTTTCTTTCTTCCTTCTTTCTTCTTTCTTTCTTCTTTCTTTCTTATTTCTTCTTTCTTTCTTCTTTCTTTCTTCTTTCTTTCTTACTTCTTTCTTTCTTCTTTCTTACTTCTTTCTTACTTCTTCTTTGTTATTTCTTTCTTTCTTCTTTCTTTCTCCTTTCTTTCTTCTTTCTTTCTTCATTCTTTCTTACTTCTTTCTTACTTCTTTCTTACTGTTTTCTTTCTTCCTTCTTTCTTCTTTCTTTCTTCTTTCATAGTTGGTGATTTACTGAGCCATCTGGATCCTCACAAGTGTATGGGACCAGATGGGATCCATCCTAGGGTGATGAGGGAGCTAGCAGAAGAACTTGCCAAGCCGCTCTCCATCATCTTCCAACAGTCCTGGCTCACTGGGGAGGTCCCATATGATTGGAAATTGGCCAACGTTACCCCAGTCCACAAAAAGGGCTGCAGAGCTGACCCTGGCACCTACAGGCCTGTCAGCCTGACCTCGGTGCCTGGCAGGGTTATGGAGCAGATCATCCTGAATGGAATCACACAGCACCTTCAGGATGGACAAGGGATCAGACCCAGCCAGCATGGGTTTAGGAGGGGCAGGTCCTGTCTGACCAGCCTGATCTCCTTTTATGATCAGGTGACTCACCTGGTGGATGAGGGGAAAGCTGTGGATGTGGTCTATCTGGACTTCAGCAAGGCCTTTGACACTGTCTTCCATAACATACTCTTCAAAAGCTGGTAGCCCATGGCTTGGACAAGTGTACTCTACGCTGGGTTAAGAACTGGCTTGAGGGCCGGGCCCAGAGAGTGCTGGTGAATGGGGCTGCATCCAGCTGGCGGCCAGTCACTAGTGGTGTTCCCCAGGGGTCAGTGTTGGGTCCCGTCCTGTTTAACATCTTTATTGATGATTTAGATGAGGGGATTGAGACCATCATCAGCAAATTTGCTGATGACACCAAGCTGGGAGGGAGTGTCGACCTGCTGGAAGGCAGGAGAGCTCTGCAGAGGAATCTGGATAGACTGGAAAAATGGGCTGATTCCAATGGGATGAAGTTCAATAAGGCCAAATGCCGGGTGCTGCACTTTGGTCACAACAACCCCCTGCAGCGCTACAGGCTGGGCGCAGAGTGGCTGGAGAGCAGTCAGACAGAAAGGGACCTGGGGGTGCTAATTGACAGGAAGCTCAACATGAGCCAACAGTGTGCCCAGGTGGCCAAGAAGGCCAGCGGTATCCTGTCCTGTATCAAAAACAGCGTGGTCAGCAGGACAAGGGAAGTGATCCTTCCCCTGTACTCTGCATTGGTGAAGCCACACCTGGAGTATTGTGTTCAGTTCTGGGCCCCTCAGTTCAGGAAAGACATTGAAGTGCTGGAGCGGGTCCAGAGAAGAGCAACACGACTGGTGAAGGGACTTAAACATAAGACCTATGAGGAGAGGCTGAGGGAGCTGGGGTTGTTTAGTCTAGAGAAGAGGAGGCTTAGAGGTGACCTCATCACTCTCTATAACTACCTGAAGGGAAGTTATAGCCAGGTGGGGATTGGTCTCTTCTCCCAGGCAGTTAGCAATAGGACAACGGGGCATGGGCTTAAACTCTACCAGGGGAAATTTAGGCTGGATATTAGAAAGAAATTCTTTACAGAGAGAGTGATCAGGCATTGGAATGGCCTGCCCAGGGAGGTAGTGGACTCGCCGTCCCTAGAGGTTTTTAAACTGAGATTGGACATGGCACTTAGTGCCATGATCTAGTAAACGCACTAGCGTTGGACTCGATGATCTCTGAGGTCTCTTCCAACCCAGTCGATTCTGTGATTCTGTGATTCTTTCTTCTTTGTTTCTTCTTTCTTTCATCCTTCTTTTTTTCTTCTTTCTTTCTTTCTTTCATTCTTTCTTTCTTTCTTTCTTTCTTTCTTTCTTTCTTTCTTTCTTTTTTCTTTCTTTCTTTTTTCTTTCTTTCTTTTTTCTTTCTTTCTTCTTTCTTTCTTTCTTCTTTCTTTCTTCTTTCTTTCTTCTTTCTTTCTTTCTTCTTTCTTTCTTCTCTCTTCTTTCTTTCTGCTTTCTTTCTGCTTTCTTTCTTTCTTCTTTCTTTCTTCTTTCTTGCTTCTTTCTTTCTTCTTTCTTTCGTCTTTCTTTCTTCTATCTTTCTTCTTTCTCTCTTTCTTCTTTCTTTCATCTTTCTTTCTGCTTTCTTTCTTTCTTCTTTCTTTCTTCCTTCTTTCTCTCTTCTTTCTTTCTTTTTTCTTTCTTCTTTCTTTCTTCTTTCTTCTGTCTTTCTTCTTTCTTTCTTCTTTCTTTCTTCTTTCTTTCTTCTTTCTTTCTTCTTTCTTTCTTACTTCTTTCTTAATTCTATCTTACTTCTTTCTTACTTCTTTTTTCTATCTTTCTTTCTTCTTAATTTCTTTCTTTCATTCTTCTTTCTTTCTTCTTTCTTTCTTCATTCTTCCTTCTTTCTTTCTTCTTTCTTTCTTCTTTCTATCTTCATTCTCTCTTTCTTTCTTTCTTTCTTATTTCTTTCTTATTTCTTACTTCTTTGTTACTTCTTTCTTACTTCTTTCTTTTTTCTTTCATTCTTCTTTCTTTCTTCTTTCTTTCATTCTTCTTTCTTTCTTTCTTCATTCTTCCTTTCTTCTTTCTTTCTTTCTTCTTTCTTTCTTCTTTCTATCTTCCTTCTTTCTTTCTTTCTTTCTTTCTTTCTTTCTTTATTCTTTCTTTCTTTCTTTCTTTCTTTCTTTCTTTCTTTCTTTCTTTCTTTCTTTCTTTCTTTCTTTCTTTCTTCTTTCTTTCTTCTTTCTTTCTTCTTTCTTCTTTCTTTCTTTCTTCTTTCTTCTTTCTTTCTTCTTTCTTTCTTCTATCTTTATTCCTTGTTTCTTCTTTCTTTCTTCTTTCATTCTTCTCTCTTACTTTCTTCCTTCTTTCTTCTTTATATCTTCTTTCTCTCTTTCTTTCTTTCTTTCTTCTTTCTTTCTTTCTTCTTTCTTACTTCTTTGTTACTTCTTTCTTACTTCTTTCTTTCTTCTTTCCTTTTTCTTTCTTTCTTCTTTCTTTCTTCTTTCTTTCTTCTTTATTTATTTCTTTCTTCTTCCTTTCTTTCTTCCTTCTTTCTTTCTTCTTTCTTTCTTCTTTCTTTTGTATTTCTTTCTTCTTTCTTTCTTACCTTTCTTACTTCTTCCTTACTTGTTTCTTACTTCTTTGTTACTTCTTTCTTACTTCTTTCTTTTTTCTTTCATTCTTCTTTCTTTCTTCTTTCTTTCATTCTTCTTTCTTTCTTTCTTCATTCTTCCTTTCTTCTTTCTTTCTTTCTTCTTTCTTTCTTCTTTCTATCTTCCTTCTTTCTTTCTTTCTTTCTTTCTTTATTCTTTCTTTCTTTCTTTCTTTCTTTCTTTCTTTCTTTCTTTCTTTCTTTCTTTCTTTCTTTCTTTCTTTCTTCTTTCTTTCTTCTTTCTTCTTTCTTTCTTTCTTCTTTCTTCTTCTTTCTTCTTTCTTTCTTCTTTCTTTCTTCTTTCTTTCTTCTATCTTTATTCCTTGTTTCTTCTTTCTTTCTTCTTTCATTCTTCTCTCTTACTTTCTTCCTTCTTTCTTCTTTATATCTTCTTTCTCTCTTTCTTTCTTTCTTTCTTCTTTCTTTCTTTCTTCTTTCTTACTTCTTTGTTACTTCTTTCTTTCTTCTTTCTTTCTTCTTTATTTCTTTCTTTCTTCTTCCTTTCTTTCTTCCTTCTTTCTTTCTTCTTTCTTTCTTCTTTCTTTCGTCTTTCTTTCTTCTTTCTTTCTTACTTCTTTCTTGCTTCTTCCTTACTTGTTTCTTACTTCTTTGTTAATTCTTTCTTTCTTTCTTCTTTCTTTCTTCTTTCTTTCTTCTTTCTTTATTTCTTCTTTCTTTCTTTCTTCATTCTTCCTTTATTCTTTCTTTCTTCTTTCTATCTTCTTTCTTTCTTTCTTTCTTTCTTTATTTCTTTCTTTCTTTCCTTCCTTCTTTCTTTCTTTCTTTCTATCTTTCTTTATTTATTTATTTCTTCTTTCTTTTTTCTTTCATTCTTTTTTCTTTCTTTTTTCTCTCTTCTTTCTTCCTTTCTTCTTTCTTTCTTCTTTCTATCTTCTTTCTTTCTTTCTTTCTTTCTTTCTTTCTTTCTTTCTTTCTTTCTTTATTTATTTCTTCTTTCTTTTTTCTTTCTTTCTTCTTTATTTCTTTTTTCTTTCTTCTTTCTTTCTTCTTTCTTTCTTTCTTACTTCTTTCTTCTTTCTTTCTTTTTTCTTTCTTTTTTCTTTCTTTCTTCTTTCTTTCTTCTTTCTTTCTTATTTCTTCTTTCTTTCTTTCTTCTTTATTTCTTCTTTCTTCTTTCGTCCTTCTTTCTTTCTTTCTTCTTTCGTTCTTCTTTCTTTCTTTCTTCTTTCTTTCTTTTTTCTTCTTTCTTTCTTACTTCTTTCTTACTTCTTTCTTTCTTCTTTCTTTCTTACTTATTTATTACTTCTTTCTTTCCTCTTTCTTTCTTTTTTCTTTCTTTTTTCTTTCTTCTTTCTTTCTTTCTTCTTTCTTTCTTCTTTCTTTCTTCTTTCTTTCTTCTCTCTTTCTTTCTTTCTTCTTTCTTCCTTTCTTCTTTCTTTCTTCTTACTTTCTTTCTTCTTTCTTTCTTCTTTCTTACTTCTTTCGTTCTTTCTTTATTTTTCTGAATTCCTTCCTCCTTCTTTCTCTCTTCTTTCTTTCCTTCTTCTTCCTTCTTTCTTTCTTCTTTCTTTCTTCTTTCTTTCTTCTTTCTTTCATCTTTCTTTCTTCTTTCTTTCTTCTTTCTTTCTTGTTTCTTTATTTCTTCTTTCTTTCTTCTTTCTTTCTTCTTTCCTCCTTCTTTCTTTCTTCTTTCTTTCTTGTTTCTTTCTTCCTTTTTCTTTCTTCTTTCTTTCTTCTTTCTTTCTTTCTTCTTTCTTTCTTCATTCTTTCTTCTTTCTTTCTTCTTTCCTCTTTCTTTATTTCCTCTTTCTTTCTTCTTTCTTTCTTCTTTCTTCTTTCTTTCTTCTTTCTTTCTTCTTTCTTTCATCTTTCTTTCGTCTTTCTTTCGTCTTTCTTTCTTCTTTCTTCTTTATTTCTTGTTTCTTCTTTCTTTCTTCTTTCTTTCTTTCTTCTTTCTTTCTTCTTTCTTTCTTCGTTCTTTCTTCCTTCTTTATCTCTTCTTTCTTTATTTCTTCTTTCTTCTTTCTTTCTTCTTTCTTTCTTACTTCTTTCTTCTTTCTTTCTTCTTTCTTTCTTACTTCTTTCTTTCTTTCTTCTTCCTTTCTTTCTTACTTCTTTCTTTCTTCTTTCTTTCTTCTTTCTTTCGTCTTTCTTTCTTCTTTCTTTCTTACTTCTTTCTTACTTCTTTCTTACTTCTTCCTTCTTTGTTACTTCTTTCTTTCCTTTTTCTTTTTTCTTTCTTTTTTCTTTCTTTCTTCTTTCTTTCTTTCTTTCTTTCTTCTTTCTTTCTTCTTTCTTCTTTCTTTCTTCTTACTTTCTTCTTTCTTTCTTCTTTCTTTCTTCTTTCTTTCTTCTTTCTCTCTTCTTTCTTTCTTCTTTCTTTCTTTCTTCTTTCTTTCTTCTTTCTTTCTTCATTCTTTCTTCCTTCTTTCTCTCTTCTTTCTTTCTTTCTTTCTTCCTTCATCTTTCTTTCTTCTTTCTTTCTTCTTTCTTTCTTCTTTCTTTCTTCTTTCTTTCTTCTTTCTTCTTTCTTTCTTCTTTCTTTATTCTTTCTTTCTTCTTTCTTTCTTAATTCTTTCTTACATCTTCTTTGTTATTTCTTTCTTTCTTCTTTCTTTCTTTCTTCTTTCTTTCTTCTTTCTTTCATCTTTCTTCTTTCTTGTTTCTTTCTTTCTTTCTTCTTTCTTTCTTCGTACTTTCTTCCTACTTTCTTCCTACTTTCTCTCTTCTTTCTTTCTTCTTTCTTTCTTTCTTCTTTCTTTCTCCTTTCTTTCGTCTTTCTTTCTTCTTTCTTTCTTCTTTCTTTCTTACTTCTTTCTTTCTTCTTTCTTTCTTCTTTCTTTCTTCCTTCTTTCATTCTTCTTTCTTTATTTCTTTCTTCTTTCTTTCTTCATTCTTTCTTCTTTCTTTCTTCTTTCCTCTTTCTTTCTTTCTTCTTTCTTTCTTCTTTCTTTCTTCTTTGTTTCTTCTTTCTTTCTTACTTCTTCCTTCTTTGTTACTTCTTTCTTACTTCTTTCTTTCTTTTTTCTTTCTTTCTTCTTTCTTTCTTCTTTCTTTCTTCTTTCTTTCTTCTTTCTGTCTTATTTCTTCTTTTTTTTCTTTCTTCTTTCTTTCATCTTTCTTTCTTACTTCTTTCTTACTTCTTCCTTCTTTGTTACTTCTTTCTTTCTTTTTTCTTTTTTCTTTCTTTCTTCTTTCTTTCTTCTTTCTTTCTTTCTTCTTTCTTTCTTCTTTCTTTCTTCTTACTTTCTTATTTCTTTCTTCTTTCTTTCTTCTTTCTCTCTTTCTTCTTTCTTTCTTCTTTCTTTCTTTCTTTCTTCTTTCTTTCTTCGTTCTTTCTTCGTTCTTTCTTCCTTCTTTCTCACTTCTTTCTTTCTTTCTTTCTTCTTTCTTCTTTCTTTCTTCTTTCTTTCTTCTTTCTTTCTTCTTTCTTTCATCTTTCTTCTTTCTTTCTTCTTTCTTTCTTCTTTCTTTCTTCTTTCTTTCTTAATTCTTTCTTACTTCTTCTTTGTTATTTCTTTCTTTCTTCTTTCTTTCTTTCTTCTTTCTTTCTTCTTTCTTTCATCTTTCTTCTTTCCTGTTTCTTTCTTTCTTTCTTCTTTCTTTCTTCTTTCTTTCTTCGTTCTCTCTTCCTTCTTTCTCTCTTCTTTCTTTCTTTTTTCTTTCTTCTTTCTTTCTTCTTTCTTTCTTCTTTCTTTCTTATTTCTTTCTTTCTTCTTTCTTTCATCTTTCTTTCTTACTTCTTTCTTTCTTCTTTCTTTCTTCTTTCTTTCTTCCTTCTTTCTTTCTTCTTTCTTTCTTTCTTTCTTCTTTCTTTCTTCATTCTTTCCTCTTTCTTTCTTCTTTCCTCTTTCTTTCTTTCTTGTTTCTTTTTTCTCTCTTCTTTCTTTCTTACTTCTTTATTTCTTTCTTATTCCTTTTTTTCTTACTTCTTTCTTTCTTCTTTCTTTCTTCTTTCTTTTGTCTTTCTTTCTTCTTTATTTCTTACTTCTTTCTTACTTCTTTCTTACTTCTTCATTCTTTCTTACTTCTTTCTTACTTCTATCTTTCTTTTTTCTTTTTTCTTTCTTTCTTCTTTCTTTCTTCTTTCTTTCTTATTTCTTTCTTTCTTTCTTCCTTCTTTCTTCTTTCTTCTTTTTTCTTCTTTTTTCTTCCTTCTTTCTTACTTCTTTCTTATTTCTTTCTTCTTTCTTCCTTTCTTCTTTCTTTCTTCGTTCTTTCTTCTTTTTTCTTCTTTTTTCTTTCTTTCTTTCTTCTTTCTTTCTTCTTACTTCTTTCTTTCTTCCTTCTTTCTTTCTTCTTTCGTTCTTCTTTCTTTTTTCTTCTTTCTTTCTTCTTTCTTTCTTTTTTCTTATTTCTTTCTTTCTTCTTTCTTTCTTTTTCTTTCTTTCTTTCTTTCTTTCTTTCTTTCTTTCTTACTTTCTTTCTTTCTTTCTCTCTTCTTTCTCTCTTCTTTCTTTCTTTCTTCTTTCTTCTTTCTTTCTTCTTTTTTTCTTTTTTCTTTCTTCTTTCTATCTTCTCTCTTTCTTCTTTCTTTCTTACTTCTTTCTTACTTCTCCTTTGTTATTTCTTTCTTTCTTCTTTCTTTCTTTCTTCTTTCTTTCTCCTTTCTTTCGTCTTTCTTTCTACTTTCTTTCTTCTTTCTTTCTTACTTCTTTCTTTCTTCTTTCTTTCTTCTATCTTCCTTCATTCTTTCTTTCTTCTTTCTTTCTTTCTTTCTTCTTTCTTTCTTCTTTCTTTCTTCTTTCTTCTTTCTTTCTTCTTTCTTTATTCTTTCTTTCTTCTTTCTTTCTTAATTCTTTCTTACATCTTCTTTGTTATTTCTTTCTTTCTTCTTTCTTTCTTTCTTCTTTCTTTCTTCTTTCTTTCATCTTTCTTCTTTCTTGTTTCTTTCTTTCTTTCTTCTTTCTTTCTTCGTACTTTCTTCCTACTTTCTTCCTACTTTCTCTCTTCTTTCTTTCTTCTTTCTTTCTTTCTTCTTTCTTTCTCCTTTCTTTCGTCTTTCTTTCTTCTTTCTTTCTTCTTTCTTTCTTACTTCTTTCTTTCTTCTTTCTTTCTTCTTTCTTTCTTCCTTCTTTCATTCTTCTTTCTTTATTTCTTTCTTCTTTCTTTCTTCATTCTTTCTTCTTTCTTTCTTCTTTCCTCTTTCTTTCTTTCTTCTTTCTTTCTTCTTTCTTTCTTCTTTGTTTCTTCTTTCTTTCTTACTTCTTTCTTTCTTTCTTCTTCCTTTCATTCTTACTTCTTTCTTTCTTCTTTCTTTCTTACTTCTTTCTTACTTCTTTCTTACTTCTTCCTTCTTTGTTACTTCTTTCTTACTTCTTTCTTTCTTTTTTCTTTCTTTCTTCTTTCTTTCTTCTTTCTTTCTTCTTTCTGTCTTATTTCTTCTTTTTTTTCTTTCTTCTTTCTTTCATCTTTCTTTCTTACTTCTTTCTTACTTCTTCCTTCTTTGTTACTTCTTTCTTTCTTTTTTCTTTTTTCTTTCTTTCTTCTTTCTTTCTTCTTTCTTTCTTTCTTCTTTCTTTCTTCTTTCTTTCTTCTTTCTCTCTTTCTTCTTTCTTTCTTCTTTCTTTCTTTCTTCTTTCTTTCTTTCTTCTTTCTTTCTTCGTTCTTTCTTCGTTCTTTCTTCCTTCTTTCTCACTTCTTTCTTTCTTTCTTTCTTCTTTCTTCTTTCTTTCTTCTTTCTTTCTTCTTTCTTTCTTCTTTCTTTCATCTTTCTTCTTTCTTTCTTCTTTCTTTCTTCTTTCTTTCTTCTTTCTTTCTTAATTCTTTCTTACTTCTTCTTTGTTATTTCTTTCTTTCTTCTTTCTTTCTTTCTTCTTTCTTTCTTTTTTCTTTCATCTTTCTTCTTTCCTGTTTCTTTCTTTCTTTCTTCTTTCTTTCTTCTTTCTTTCTTCGTTCTCTCTTCCTTCTTTCTCTCTTCTTTCTTTCTTTTTTCTTTCTTCTTTCTTTCTTCTTTCTTTCTTCTTTCTTTCTTATTTCTTTCTTTCTTCTTTCTTTCATCTTTCTTTCTTACTTCTTTCTTTCTTCTTTCTTTCTTCTTTCTTTCTTCCTTCTTTCTTTCTTCTTTCTTTCTTTCTTTCTTCTTTCTTTCTTCATTCTTTCCTCTTTCTTTCTTCTTTCCTCTTTCTTTCTTTCTTCTTTCTTTTTTCTCTCTTCTTTCTTTCTTACTTCTTTATTTCTTTCTTATTCCTTTTTTTCTTACTTCTTTCTTTCTTCTTTCTTTCTTCTTTCTTTTGTCTTTCTTTCTTCTTTCTTTCTTCTTTCTTTCTTATTTCTTTCTTTCTTTCTTCCTTCTTTCTTCTTTCTTCTTTTTTCTTCTTTTTTCTTCCTTCTTTCTTACTTCTTTCTTATTTCTTTCTTCTTTCTTCCTTTCTTCTTTCTTTCTTCGTTCTTTCTTCTTTTTTCTTCTTTTTTCTTTCTTTCTTTCTTCTTTCTTTCTTCTTACTTCTTTCTTTCTTCTTTCTTTCTTTCTTCTTTCTTTCTTATTTCTTCTTTCTTTCTTCCTTCTTTCTTTCTTCTTTCGTTCTTCTTTCTTTTTTCTTCTTTCTTTCTTCTTTCTTTCTTTTTTCTTATTTCTTTCTTTCTTCTTTCTTTCTTTTTCTTTCTTTCTTTCTTTCTTTCTTTCTTTCTTACTTTCTTTCTTTCTTTCTTTCTTTCTTTCTTTCTTTCTTCTTTCTCTCTTCTTTCTTTCTTTCTTCTTTCTTCTTTCTTTCTTCTTTTTTTCTTTTTTCTTTCTTCTTTCTATCTTCTCTCTTTCTTCTTTCTTTCTTACTTCTTTCTTACTTCTCCTTTGTTATTTCTTTCTTTCTTCTTTCTTTCTTTCTTCTTTCTTTCTCCTTTCTTTCGTCTTTCTTTCTACTTTCTTTCTTCTTTCTTTCTTACTTCTTTCTTTCTTCTTTCTTTCTTCTATCTTCCTTCATTCTTTCTTTCTTCTTTCTTTCTTTCTTTCTTCTTTCTTTCTTCATTCTTTCTTCTTTCTTTCTTCTTTCTTTCTTCTATCTTTATTCTTTGTTTCTTCTTTCTTTCTTCTTTCCTTCTTCTCTCTTACTTTCTTCTTTCTTTCTTCTTTCTATCTTCTTTCTCTCTTTCTTTCTTTCTTTCTTATTTCTTTCTTCTTTCTTACTTCTTTGTTACTTCTTTCTTACTTTTTTCTTTCTTCCTTCTTTCTTCTTTCTTTCTTCTTTCTTTTTTCTTCCTTTCTTCTTTCTTTCTTCTTTCTTTCTTCTTTCTTTCTTTCTTTCTTCTTTCTTTCTTCTTTCTTTCTGCTTTCTTTCTTTCTTTTTTCTTTCTTCTTTCTTGCTTCTTTCTTTCTTCTTTCTTTCTTCTTTCTCTCTTTCTTCTTTCTTTCTTCTTTCTCTCTTTCTTCTTTCTTGCTTCTTTCTTTCTCCTTTCTTTCTTCTTTCTTTCTTCCTTCTTTCTTCTTTCTTTCTTCTTTCTTTCTTATTTCTTCTTTCTTTCTTCTTTCTTTCTTCTTTCTTTCTTACTTCTTTCTTTCTTCTTTCTTACTTCTTTCTTACTTCTTCTTTGTTATTTCTTTCTTTCTTCTTTCTTTCTCCTTTCTTTCTTCTTTCTTTCTTCATTCTTTCTTCTATCTTTATTCTTTGTTTCTTCTTTCTTTCTTCTTTCCTTCTTCTCTCTTACTTTCTTCTTTCTTTCTTCTTTCTATCTTCTTTCTCTCTTTCTTTCTTTCTTTCTTATTTCTTTCTTCTTTCTTACTTCTTTGTTACTTCTTTCTTACTTTTTTCTTTCTTCCTTCTTTCTTCTTTCTTTCTTCTTTTTTTTCTTCCTTTCTTCTTTCTTTCTTCTTTCTTTCTTCTTTCTTTCTTTCTTCTTTCTTTCTTTCTTCATTCTTCCTTTCTTCTTTCTTTCTTTCTTCTTTCTTTCTGCTTTCTTTCTTTCTTTTTTCTTTCTTCTTTCTTTCTTCTTTCTCTCTTTCTTCTTTCTTTCCTCTTTCTCTCTTTCTTCTTTCTTGCTTCTTTCTTTCTCCTTTCTTTCTTCTTTCTTTCTTCCTTCTTTCTTCTTTCTTTCTTCTTTCTTTCTTATTTCTTCTTTCTTTCTTCTTTCTTTCTTCTTTCTTTCTTACTTCTTTCTTTCTTCTTTCTTACTTCTTTCTTACTTCTTCTTTGTTATTTCTTTCTTTCTTCTTTCTTTCTCCTTTCTTTCTTCTTTCTTTCTTCATTCTTTCTTCTTTCTTTCTTACTTCTTTCTTTCTTCTTTCTTACTTCTTTCTTACTTCTTCTTTGTTATTTCTTTCTTTCTTCTTTCTTTCTCCTTTCTTTCTTCTTTCTTTCTTCATTCTTTCTTCTTTCTTTCTTACTTCTTTCTTACTTCTTTCTTACTGTTTTCTTTCTTCCTTCTTTCTTCTTTCTTTCTTCTTTCATAGTTGGTGATTTACTGAGCCATCTGGATCCTCACAAGTGTATGGGACCAGATGGGATCCATCCTAGGGTGATGAGGGAGCTAGCAGAAGAACTTGCCAAGCCGGTCTCCATCATCTTCCAACAGTCCTGGCTCACTGGGGAGGTCCCATATGATTGGAAATTGGCCAACGTTACCCCAGTCCACAAAAAGGGCTGCAGAGCTGACCCTGGCACCTACAGGCCTGTCAGCCTGACCTCGGTGCCTGGCAGGGTTATGGAGCAGATCATCCTGAATGGAATCACACAGCACCTTCAGGATGGACAAGGGATCAGACCCAGCCAGCATGGGTTTAGGAGGGGCAGGTCCTGTCTGACCAGCCTGATCTCCTTTTATGATCAGGTGACTCACCTGGTGGATGAGGGGAAAGCTGTGGATGTGGTCTATCTGGACTTCAGCAAGGCCTTTGACACTGTCTTCCATAACATACTCTTCAAAAGCTGGTAGCCCATGGCTTGGACAAGTGTACTCTACGCTGGGTTAAGAACTGGCTTGAGGGCCGGGCCCAGAGAGTGCTGGTGAATGGGGCTGCATCCAGCTGGCGGCCAGTCACTAGTGGTGTTCCCCAGGGGTCAGTGTTGGGTCCCGTCCTGTTTAACATCTTTATTGATGATTTAGATGAGGGGATTGAGACCATCATCAGCAAATTTGCTGATGACACCAAGCTGGGAGGGAGTGTCGACCTGCTGGAAGGCAGGAGAGCTCTGCAGAGGAATCTGGATAGACTGGAAAAATGGGCTGATTCCAATGGGATGAAGTTCAATAAGGCCAAATGCCGGGTGCTGCACTTTGGTCACAACAACCCCCTGCAGCGCTACAGGCTGGGCGCAGAGTGGCTGGAGAGCAGTCAGACAGAAAGGGACCTGGGGGTGCTAATTGACAGGAAGCTCAACATGAGCCAACAGTGTGCCCAGGTGGCCAAGAAGGCCAGCGGTATCCTGTCCTGTATCAAAAACAGCGTGGTCAGCAGGACAAGGGAAGTGATCCTTCCCCTGTACTCTGCATTGGTGAAGCCACACCTGGAGTATTGTGTTCAGTTCTGGGCCCCTCAGTTCAGGAAAGACATTGAAGTGCTGGAGCGGGTCCAGAGAAGAGCAACACGACTGGTGAAGGGACTTAAACATAAGACCTATGAGGAGAGGCTGAGGGAGCTGGGGTTGTTTAGTCTAGAGAAGAGGAGGCTTAGAGGTGACCTCATCACTCTCTATAACTACCTGAAGGGAAGTTATAGCCAGGTGGGGATTGGTCTCTTCTCCCAGGCAGTTAGCAATAGGACAACGGGGCATGGGCTTAAACTCTACCAGGGGAAATTTAGGCTGGATATTAGAAAGAAATTCTTTACAGAGAGAGTGATCAGGCATTGGAATGGCCTGCCCAGGGAGGTAGTGGACTCGCCGTCCCTAGAGGTTTTTAAACTGAGATTGGACATGGCACTTAGTGCCATGATCTAGTAAACGCACTAGCGTTGGACTCGATGATCTCTGAGGTCTCTTCCAACCCAGTCGATTCTGTGATTCTGTGATTCTTTCTTCTTTGTTTCTTCTTTCTTTCATCCTTCTTTTTTTCTTCTTTCTTTCTTTCTTTCATTCTTTCTTTCTTTCTTTCTTTCTTTCTTTCTTTCTTTCTTTCTTTCTTTTTTCTTTCTTTCTTTTTTCTTTCTTTCTTTTTTCTTTCTTTCTTCTTTCTTTCTTTCTTCTTTCTTTCTTCTTTCTTTCTTCTTTCTTTCTTTCTTCTTTCTTTCTTCTCTCTTCTTTCTTTCTGCTTTCTTTCTGCTTTCTTTCTTTCTTCTTTCTTTCTTCTTTCTTGCTTCTTTCTTTCTTCTTTCTTTCGTCTTTCTTTCTTCTATCTTTCTTCTTTCTCTCTTTCTTCTTTCTTTCATCTTTCTTTCTGCTTTCTTTCTTTCTTCTTTCTTTCTTCCTTCTTTCTCTCTTCTTTCTTTCTTTTTTCTTTCTTCTTTCTTTCTTCTTTCTTCTGTCTTTCTTCTTTCTTTCTTCTTTCTTTCTTCTTTCTTTCTTCTTTCTTTCTTCTTTCTTTCTTACTTCTTTCTTAATTCTATCTTACTTCTTTCTTACTTCTTTTTTCTATCTTTCTTTCTTCTTAATTTCTTTCTTTCATTCTTCTTTCTTTCTTCTTTCTTTCTTCATTCTTCCTTCTTTCTTTCTTCTTTCTTTCTTCTTTCTATCTTCATTCTCTCTTTCTTTCTTTCTTTCTTATTTCTTTCTTATTTCTTACTTCTTTGTTACTTCTTTCTTACTTCTTTCTTTTTTCTTTCATTCTTCTTTCTTTCTTCTTTCTTTCATTCTTCTTTCTTTCTTTCTTCATTCTTCCTTTCTTCTTTCTTTCTTTCTTCTTTCTTTCTTCTTTCTATCTTCCTTCTTTCTTTCTTTCTTTCTTTCTTTCTTTCTTTATTCTTTCTTTCTTTCTTTCTTTCTTTCTTTCTTTCTTTCTTTCTTTCTTTCTTTCTTTCTTTCTTTCTTCTTTCTTTCTTCTTTCTTTCTTCTTTCTTCTTTCTTTCTTTCTTCTTTCTTCTTTCTTTCTTCTTTCTTTCTTCTATCTTTATTCCTTGTTTCTTCTTTCTTTCTTCTTTCATTCTTCTCTCTTACTTTCTTCCTTCTTTCTTCTTTATATCTTCTTTCTCTCTTTCTTTCTTTCTTTCTTCTTTCTTTCTTTCTTCTTTCTTACTTCTTTGTTACTTCTTTCTTACTTCTTTCTTTCTTCTTTCCTTTTTCTTTCTTTCTTCTTTCTTTCTTCTTTCTTTCTTCTTTATTTATTTCTTTCTTCTTCCTTTCTTTCTTCCTTCTTTCTTTCTTCTTTCTTTCTTCTTTCTTTTGTATTTCTTTCTTCTTTCTTTCTTACCTTTCTTACTTCTTCCTTACTTGTTTCTTACTTCTTTGTTACTTCTTTCTTACTTCTTTCTTTTTTCTTTCATTCTTCTTTCTTTCTTCTTTCTTTCATTCTTCTTTCTTTCTTTCTTCATTCTTCCTTTCTTCTTTCTTTCTTTCTTCTTTCTTTCTTCTTTCTATCTTCCTTCTTTCTTTCTTTCTTTCTTTCTTTATTCTTTCTTTCTTTCTTTCTTTCTTTCTTTCTTTCTTTCTTTCTTTCTTTCTTTCTTTCTTTCTTTCTTTCTTTCTTCTTTCTTTCTTCTTTCTTCTTTCTTTCTTTCTTCTTTCTTCTTTCTTTCTTCTTTCTTTCTTCTTTCTTTCTTCTTTCTTTCTTCTATCTTTATTCCTTGTTTCTTCTTTCTTTCTTCTTTCATTCTTCTCTCTTACTTTCTTCCTTCTTTCTTCTTTATATCTTCTTTCTCTCTTTCTTTCTTTCTTTCTTCTTTCTTTCTTTCTTCTTTCTTACTTCTTTGTTACTTCTTTCTTTCTTCTTTCTTTCTTCTTTATTTCTTTCTTTCTTCTTCCTTTCTTTCTTCCTTCTTTCTTTCTTCTTTCTTTCTTCTTTCTTTCGTCTTTCTTTCTTCTTTCTTTCTTACTTCTTTCTTGCTTCTTCCTTACTTGTTTCTTACTTCTTTGTTAATTCTTTCTTTCTTTCTTCTTTCTTTCTTCTTTCTTTCTTCTTTCTTTATTTCTTCTTTCTTTCTTTCTTCATTCTTCCTTTATTCTTTCTTTCTTCTTTCTATCTTCTTTCTTTCTTTCTTTCTTTCTTTATTTCTTTCTTTCTTTCCTTCCTTCTTTCTTTCTTTCTTTCTATCTTTCTTTATTTATTTATTTCTTCTTTCTTTTTTCTTTCATTCTTTTTTCTTTCTTTTTTCTCTCTTCTTTCTTCCTTTCTTCTTTCTTTCTTCTTTCTATCTTCTTTCTTTCTTTCTTTCTTTCTTTCTTTCTTTCTTTCTTTCTTTCTTTCTTTATTTATTTCTTCTTTCTTTTTTCTTTCTTTCTTCTTTATTTCTTTTTTCTTTCTTCTTTCTTTCTTCTTTCTTTCTTTCTTACTTCTTTCTTCTTTCTTTCTTTTTTCTTTCTTTTTTCTTTCTTTCTTCTTTCTTTCTTCTTTCTTTCTTATTTCTTCTTTCTTTCTTTCTTCTTTATTTCTTCTTTCTTCTTTCGTCCTTCTTTCTTTCTTTCTTCTTTCGTTCTTCTTTCTTTCTTTCTTCTTTCTTTCTTTTTTCTTCTTTCTTTCTTACTTCTTTCTTACTTCTTTCTTTCTTCTTTCTTTCTTACTTATTTATTACTTCTTTCTTTCCTCTTTCTTTCTTTTTTCTTTCTTTTTTCTTTCTTCTTTCTTTCTTTCTTCTTTCTTTCTTCTTTCTTTCTTCTTTCTTTCTTCTCTCTTTCTTTCTTTCTTCTTTCTTCCTTTCTTCTTTCTTTCTTCTTACTTTCTTTCTTCTTTCTTTCTTCTTTCTTACTTCTTTCGTTCTTTCTTTATTTTTCTGAATTCCTTCCTCCTTCTTTCTCTCTTCTTTCTTTCCTTCTTCTTCCTTCTTTCTTTCTTCTTTCTTTCTTCTTTCTTTCTTCTTTCTTTCATCTTTCTTTCTTCTTTCTTTCTTCTTTCTTTCTTGTTTCTTTATTTCTTCTTTCTTTCTTCTTTCTTTCTTCTTTCCTCCTTCTTTCTTTCTTCTTTCTTTCTTGTTTCTTTCTTCCTTTTTCTTTCTTCTTTCTTTCTTCTTTCTTTCTTTCTTCTTTCTTTCTTCATTCTTTCTTCTTTCTTTCTTCTTTCCTCTTTCTTTATTTCCTCTTTCTTTCTTCTTTCTTTCTTCTTTCTTCTTTCTTTCTTCTTTCTTTCTTCTTTCTTTCATCTTTCTTTCGTCTTTCTTTCGTCTTTCTTTCTTCTTTCTTCTTTATTTCTTGTTTCTTCTTTCTTTCTTCTTTCTTTCTTTCTTCTTTCTTTCTTCTTTCTTTCTTCGTTCTTTCTTCCTTCTTTATCTCTTCTTTCTTTATTTCTTCTTTCTTCTTTCTTTCTTCTTTCTTTCTTACCTCTTTCTTCTTTCTTTCTTCTTTCTTTCTTACTTCTTTCTTTCTTTCTTCTTCCTTTCTTTCTTACTTCTTTCTTTCTTCTTTCTTTCTTCTTTCTTTCGTCTTTCTTTCTTCTTTCTTTCTTACTTCTTTCTTACTTCTTTCTTACTTCTTCCTTCTTTGTTACTTCTTTCTTTCCTTTTTCTTTTTTCTTTCTTTTTTCTTTCTTTCTTCTTTCTTTCTTTCTTTCTTCTTTCTTTCTTCTTTCTTCTTTCTTTCTTCTTACTTTCTTCTTTCTTTCTTCTTTCTTTCTTCTTTCTTTCTTCTTTCTCTCTTCTTTCTTTCTTCTTTCTTTCTTTCTTCTTTCTTTCTTCTTTCTTTCTTCATTCTTTCTTCCTTCTTTCTCTCTTCTTTCTTTCTTTCTTTCTTCCTTCATCTTTCTTTCTTCTTTCTTTCTTCTTTCTTTCTTCTTTCTTTCTTCTTTCTTTCTTCTTTCTTCTTTCTTTCTTCTTTCTTTATTCTTTCTTTCTTCTTTCTTTCTTAATTCTTTCTTACATCTTCTTTGTTATTTCTTTCTTTCTTCTTTCTTTCTTTCTTCTTTCTTTCTTCTTTCTTTCATCTTTCTTCTTTCTTGTTTCTTTCTTTCTTTCTTCTTTCTTTCTTCGTACTTTCTTCCTACTTTCTTCCTACTTTCTCTCTTCTTTCTTTCTTCTTTCTTTCTTTCTTCTTTCTTTCTCCTTTCTTTCGTCTTTCTTTCTTCTTTCTTTCTTCTTTCTTTCTTACTTCTTTCTTTCTTCTTTCTTTCTTCTTTCTTTCTTCCTTCTTTCATTCTTCTTTCTTTATTTCTTTCTTCTTTCTTTCTTCATTCTTTCTTCTTTCTTTCTTCTTTCCTCTTTCTTTCTTTCTTCTTTCTTTCTTCTTTCTTTCTTCTTTGTTTCTTCTTTCTTTCTTACTTCTTCCTTCTTTGTTACTTCTTTCTTACTTCTTTCTTTCTTTTTTCTTTCTTTCTTCTTTCTTTCTTCTTTCTTTCTTCTTTCTTTCTTCTTTCTGTCTTATTTCTTCTTTTTTTTCTTTCTTCTTTCTTTCATCTTTCTTTCTTACTTCTTTCTTACTTCTTCCTTCTTTGTTACTTCTTTCTTTCTTTTTTCTTTTTTCTTTCTTTCTTCTTTCTTTCTTCTTTCTTTCTTTCTTCTTTCTTTCTTCTTTCTTTCTTCTTACTTTCTTATTTCTTTCTTCTTTCTTTCTTCTTTCTCTCTTTCTTCTTTCTTTCTTCTTTCTTTCTTTCTTTCTTCTTTCTTTCTTCGTTCTTTCTTCGTTCTTTCTTCCTTCTTTCTCACTTCTTTCTTTCTTTCTTTCTTCTTTCTTCTTTCTTTCTTCTTTCTTTCTTCTTTCTTTCTTCTTTCTTTCATCTTTCTTCTTTCTTTCTTCTTTCTTTCTTCTTTCTTTCTTCTTTCTTTCTTAATTCTTTCTTACTTCTTCTTTGTTATTTCTTTCTTTCTTCTTTCTTTCTTTCTTCTTTCTTTCTTCTTTCTTTCATCTTTCTTCTTTCCTGTTTCTTTCTTTCTTTCTTCTTTCTTTCTTCTTTCTTTCTTCGTTCTCTCTTCCTTCTTTCTCTCTTCTTTCTTTCTTTTTTCTTTCTTCTTTCTTTCTTCTTTCTTTCTTCTTTCTTTCTTATTTCTTTCTTTCTTCTTTCTTTCATCTTTCTTTCTTACTTCTTTCTTTCTTCTTTCTTTCTTCTTTCTTTCTTCCTTCTTTCTTTCTTCTTTCTTTCTTTCTTTCTTCTTTCTTTCTTCATTCTTTCCTCTTTCTTTCTTCTTTCCTCTTTCTTTCTTTCTTCTTTCTTTTTTCTCTCTTCTTTCTTTCTTACTTCTTTATTTCTTTCTTATTCCTTTTTTTCTTACTTCTTTCTTTCTTCTTTCTTTCTTCTTTCTTTTGTCTTTCTTTCTTCTTTATTTCTTACTTCTTTCTTACTTCTTTCTTACTTCTTCATTCTTTCTTACTTCTTTCTTACTTCTATCTTTCTTTTTTCTTTTTTCTTTCTTTCTTCTTTCTTTCTTCTTTCTTTCTTATTTCTTTCTTTCTTTCTTCCTTCTTTCTTCTTTCTTCTTTTTTCTTCTTTTTTCTTCCTTCTTTCTTACTTCTTTCTTATTTCTTTCTTCTTTCTTCCTTTCTTCTTTCTTTCTTCGTTCTTTCTTCTTTTTTCTTCTTTTTTCTTTCTTTCTTTCTTCTTTCTTTCTTCTTACTTCTTTCTTTCTTCTTTCTTTCTTTCTTCTTTCTTTCTTATTTCTTCTTTCTTTCTTCCTTCTTTCTTTCTTCTTTCGTTCTTCTTTCTTTTTTCTTCTTTCTTTCTTCTTTCTTTCTTTTTTCTTATTTCTTTCTTTCTTCTTTCTTTCTTTTTCTTTCTTTCTTTCTTTCTTTCTTTCTTTCTTTCTTTCTTACTTTCTTTCTTTCTTTCTTCTTTCTCTCTTCTTTCTTTCTTTCTTCTTTCTTCTTTCTTTCTTCTTTTTTTCTTTTTTCTTTCTTCTTTCTATCTTCTCTCTTTCTTCTTTCTTTCTTACTTCTTTCTTACTTCTCCTTTGTTATTTCTTTCTTTCTTCTTTCTTTCTTTCTTCTTTCTTTCTCCTTTCTTTCGTCTTTCTTTCTACTTTCTTTCTTCTTTCTTTCTTACTTCTTTCTTTCTTCTTTCTTTCTTCTATCTTCCTTCATTCTTTCTTTCTTCTTTCTTTCTTTCTTTCTTCTTTCTTTCTTCTTTCTTTCTTCTTTCTTCTTTCTTTCTTCTTTCTTTATTCTTTCTTTCTTCTTTCTTTCTTAATTCTTTCTTACATCTTCTTTGTTATTTCTTTCTTTCTTCTTTCTTTCTTTCTTCTTTCTTTCTTCTTTCTTTCATCTTTCTTCTTTCTTGTTTCTTTCTTTCTTTCTTCTTTCTTTCTTCGTACTTTCTTCCTACTTTCTTCCTACTTTCTCTCTTCTTTCTTTCTTCTTTCTTTCTTTCTTCTTTCTTTCTCCTTTCTTTCGTCTTTCTTTCTTCTTTCTTTCTTCTTTCTTTCTTACTTCTTTCTTTCTTCTTTCTTTCTTCTTTCTTTCTTCCTTCTTTCATTCTTCTTTCTTTATTTCTTTCTTCTTTCTTTCTTCATTCTTTCTTCTTTCTTTCTTCTTTCCTCTTTCTTTCTTTCTTCTTTCTTTCTTCTTTCTTTCTTCTTTGTTTCTTCTTTCTTTCTTACTTCTTTCTTTCTTTCTTCTTCCTTTCATTCTTACTTCTTTCTTTCTTCTTTCTTTCTTACTTCTTTCTTACTTCTTTCTTACTTCTTCCTTCTTTGTTACTTCTTTCTTACTTCTTTCTTTCTTTTTTCTTTCTTTCTTCTTTCTTTCTTCTTTCTTTCTTCTTTCTGTCTTATTTCTTCTTTTTTTTCTTTCTTCTTTCTTTCATCTTTCTTTCTTACTTCTTTCTTACTTCTTCCTTCTTTGTTACTTCTTTCTTTCTTTTTTCTTTTTTCTTTCTTTCTTCTTTCTTTCTTCTTTCTTTCTTTCTTCTTTCTTTCTTCTTTCTTTCTTCTTTCTCTCTTTCTTCTTTCTTTCTTCTTTCTTTCTTTCTTCTTTCTTTCTTTCTTCTTTCTTTCTTCGTTCTTTCTTCGTTCTTTCTTCCTTCTTTCTCACTTCTTTCTTTCTTTCTTTCTTCTTTCTTCTTTCTTTCTTCTTTCTTTCTTCTTTCTTTCTTCTTTCTTTCATCTTTCTTCTTTCTTTCTTCTTTCTTTCTTCTTTCTTTCTTCTTTCTTTCTTAATTCTTTCTTACTTCTTCTTTGTTATTTCTTTCTTTCTTCTTTCTTTCTTTCTTCTTTCTTTCTTTTTTCTTTCATCTTTCTTCTTTCCTGTTTCTTTCTTTCTTTCTTCTTTCTTTCTTCTTTCTTTCTTCGTTTTCTCTTCCTTCTTTCTCTCTTCTTTCTTTCTTTTTTCTTTCTTCTTTCTTTCTTCTTTCTTTCTTCTTTCTTTCTTATTTCTTTCTTTCTTCTTTCTTTCATCTTTCTTTCTTACTTCTTTCTTTCTTCTTTCTTTCTTCTTTCTTTCTTCCTTCTTTCTTTCTTCTTTCTTTCTTTCTTTCTTCTTTCTTTCTTCATTCTTTCCTCTTTCTTTCTTCTTTCCTCTTTCTTTCTTTCTTCTTTCTTTTTTCTCTCTTCTTTCTTTCTTACTTCTTTATTTCTTTCTTATTCCTTTTTTTCTTACTTCTTTCTTTCTTCTTTCTTTCTTCTTTCTTTTGTCTTTCTTTCTTCTTTCTTTCTTCTTTCTTTCTTATTTCTTTCTTTCTTTCTTCCTTCTTTCTTCTTTCTTCTTTTTTCTTCTTTTTTCTTCCTTCTTTCTTACTTCTTTCTTATTTCTTTCTTCTTTCTTCCTTTCTTCTTTCTTTCTTCGTTCTTTCTTCTTTTTTCTTCTTTTTTCTTTCTTTCTTTCTTCTTTCTTTCTTCTTACTTCTTTCTTTCTTCTTTCTTTCTTTCTTCTTTCTTTCTTATTTCTTCTTTCTTTCTTCCTTCTTTCTTTCTTCTTTCGTTCTTCTTTCTTTTTTCTTCTTTCTTTCTTCTTTCTTTCTTTTTTCTTATTTCTTTCTTTCTTCTTTCTTTCTTTTTCTTTCTTTCTTTCTTTCTTTCTTTCTTTCTTACTTTCTTTCTTTCTTTCTTTCTTTCTTTCTTTCTTTCTTCTTTCTCTCTTCTTTCTTTCTTTCTTCTTTCTTCTTTCTTTCTTCTTTTTTTCTTTTTTCTTTCTTCTTTCTATCTTCTCTCTTTCTTCTTTCTTTCTTACTTCTTTCTTACTTCTCCTTTGTTATTTCTTTCTTTCTTCTTTCTTTCTTTCTTCTTTCTTTCTCCTTTCTTTCGTCTTTCTTTCTACTTTCTTTCTTCTTTCTTTCTTACTTCTTTCTTTCTTCTTTCTTTCTTCTATCTTCCTTCATTCTTTCTTTCTTCTTTCTTTCTTTCTTTCTTCTTTCTTTCTTCATTCTTTCTTCTTTCTTTCTTCTTTCTTTCTTCTATCTTTATTCTTTGTTTCTTCTTTCTTTCTTCTTTCCTTCTTCTCTCTTTCTTTCTTTCTTTCTTTCTTCTTTCTTTCTTTTTTCTTCTTTCTTTCTTACTTCTTTCTTACTTCTTTCTTTCTTCTTTCTTTCTTACTTATTTATTACTTCTTTCTTTCCTCTTTCTTTCTTTTTTCTTTCTTTTTTCTTTCTTCTTTCTTTCTTTCTTCTTTCTTTCTTCTTTCTTTCTTCTTTCTTTCTTCTCTCTTTCTTTCTTTCTTCTTTCTTCCTTTCTTCTTTCTTTCTTCTTACTTTCTTTCTTCTTTCTTTCTTCTTTCTTACTTCTTTCGTTCTTTCTTTATTTTTCTGAATTCCTTCCTCCTTCTTTCTCTCTTCTTTCTTTCCTTCTTCTTCCTTCTTTCTTTCTTCTTTCTTTCTTCTTTCTTTCTTCTTTCTTTCATCTTTCTTTCTTCTTTCTTTCTTCTTTCTTTCTTGTTTCTTTATTTCTTCTTTCTTTCTTCTTTCTTTCTTCTTTCCTCCTTCTTTCTTTCTTCTTTCTTTCTTGTTTCTTTCTTCCTTTTTCTTTCTTCTTTCTTTCTTCTTTCTTTCTTTCTTCTTTCTTTCTTCATTCTTTCTTCTTTCTTTCTTCTTTCCTCTTTCTTTATTTCCTCTTTCTTTCTTCTTTCTTTCTTCTTTCTTCTTTCTTTCTTCTTTCTTTCTTCTTTCTTTCATCTTTCTTTCGTCTTTCTTTCGTCTTTCTTTCTTCTTTCTTCTTTATTTCTTGTTTCTTCTTTCTTTCTTCTTTCTTTCTTTCTTCTTTCTTTCTTCTTTCTTTCTTCGTTCTTTCTTCCTTCTTTATCTCTTCTTTCTTTATTTCTTCTTTCTTCTTTCTTTCTTCTTTCTTTCTTACCTCTTTCTTCTTTCTTTCTTCTTTCTTTCTTACTTCTTTCTTTCTTTCTTCTTCCTTTCTTTCTTACTTCTTTCTTTCTTCTTTCTTTCTTCTTTCTTTCGTCTTTCTTTCTTCTTTCTTTCTTACTTCTTTCTTACTTCTTTCTTACTTCTTCCTTCTTTGTTACTTCTTTCTTTCCTTTTTCTTTTTTCTTTCTTTTTTCTTTCTTTCTTCTTTCTTTCTTTCTTTCTTCTTTCTTTCTTCTTTCTTCTTTCTTTCTTCTTACTTTCTTCTTTCTTTCTTCTTTCTTTCTTCTTTCTTTCTTCTTTCTCTCTTCTTTCTTTCTTCTTTCTTTCTTTCTTCTTTCTTTCTTCTTTCTTTCTTCATTCTTTCTTCCTTCTTTCTCTCTTCTTTCTTTCTTTCTTTCTTCCTTCATCTTTCTTTCTTCTTTCTTTCTTCTTTCTTTCTTCTTTCTTTCTTCTTTCTTTCTTCTTTCTTCTTTCTTTCTTCTTTCTTTATTCTTTCTTTCTTCTTTCTTTCTTAATTCTTTCTTACATCTTCTTTGTTATTTCTTTCTTTCTTCTTTCTTTCTTTCTTCTTTCTTTCTTCTTTCTTTCATCTTTCTTCTTTCTTGTTTCTTTCTTTCTTTCTTCTTTCTTTCTTCGTACTTTCTTCCTACTTTCTTCCTACTTTCTCTCTTCTTTCTTTCTTCTTTCTTTCTTTCTTCTTTCTTTCTCCTTTCTTTCGTCTTTCTTTCTTCTTTCTTTCTTCTTTCTTTCTTACTTCTTTCTTTCTTCTTTCTTTCTTCTTTCTTTCTTCCTTCTTTCATTCTTCTTTCTTTATTTCTTTCTTCTTTCTTTCTTCATTCTTTCTTCTTTCTTTCTTCTTTCCTCTTTCTTTCTTTCTTCTTTCTTTCTTCTTTCTTTCTTCTTTGTTTCTTCTTTCTTTCTTACTTCTTCCTTCTTTGTTACTTCTTTCTTACTTCTTTCTTTCTTTTTTCTTTCTTTCTTCTTTCTTTCTTCTTTCTTTCTTCTTTCTTTCTTCTTTCTGTCTTATTTCTTCTTTTTTTTCTTTCTTCTTTCTTTCATCTTTCTTTCTTACTTCTTTCTTACTTCTTCCTTCTTTGTTACTTCTTTCTTTCTTTTTTCTTTTTTCTTTCTTTCTTCTTTCTTTCTTCTTTCTTTCTTTCTTCTTTCTTTCTTCTTTCTTTCTTCTTACTTTCTTATTTCTTTCTTCTTTCTTTCTTCTTTCTCTCTTTCTTCTTTCTTTCTTCTTTCTTTCTTTCTTTCTTCTTTCTTTCTTCGTTCTTTCTTCGTTCTTTCTTCCTTCTTTCTCACTTCTTTCTTTCTTTCTTTCTTCTTTCTTCTTTCTTTCTTCTTTCTTTCTTCTTTCTTTCTTCTTTCTTTCATCTTTCTTCTTTCTTTCTTCTTTCTTTCTTCTTTCTTTCTTCTTTCTTTCTTAATTCTTTCTTACTTCTTCTTTGTTATTTCTTTCTTTCTTCTTTCTTTCTTTCTTCTTTCTTTCTTCTTTCTTTCATCTTTCTTCTTTCCTGTTTCTTTCTTTCTTTCTTCTTTCTTTCTTCTTTCTTTCTTCGTTCTCTCTTCCTTCTTTCTCTCTTCTTTCTTTCTTTTTTCTTTCTTCTTTCTTTCTTCTTTCTTTCTTCTTTCTTTCTTATTTCTTTCTTTCTTCTTTCTTTCATCTTTCTTTCTTACTTCTTTCTTTCTTCTTTCTTTCTTCTTTCTTTCTTCCTTCTTTCTTTCTTCTTTCTTTCTTTCTTTCTTCTTTCTTTCTTCATTCTTTCCTCTTTCTTTCTTCTTTCCTCTTTCTTTCTTTCTTCTTTCTTTTTTCTCTCTTCTTTCTTTCTTACTTCTTTATTTCTTTCTTATTCCTTTTTTTCTTACTTCTTTCTTTCTTCTTTCTTTCTTCTTTCTTTTGTCTTTCTTTCTTCTTTATTTCTTACTTCTTTCTTACTTCTTTCTTACTTCTTCATTCTTTCTTACTTCTTTCTTACTTCTATCTTTCTTTTTTCTTTTTTCTTTCTTTCTTCTTTCTTTCTTCTTTCTTTCTTATTTCTTTCTTTCTTTCTTCCTTCTTTCTTCTTTCTTCTTTTTTCTTCTTTTTTCTTCCTTCTTTCTTACTTCTTTCTTATTTCTTTCTTCTTTCTTCCTTTCTTCTTTCTTTCTTCGTTCTTTCTTCTTTTTTCTTCTTTTTTCTTTCTTTCTTTCTTCTTTCTTTCTTCTTACTTCTTTCTTTCTTCTTTCTTTCTTTCTTCTTTCTTTCTTATTTCTTCTTTCTTTCTTCCTTCTTTCTTTCTTCTTTCGTTCTTCTTTCTTTTTTCTTCTTTCTTTCTTCTTTCTTTCTTTTTTCTTATTTCTTTCTTTCTTCTTTCTTTCTTTTTCTTTCTTTCTTTCTTTCTTTCTTTCTTTCTTTCTTACTTTCTTTCTTTCTTTCTTACTTTCTTTCTTTCTTTCTTCTTTCTCTCTTCTTTCTTTCTTTCTTCTTTCTTCTTTCTTTCTTCTTTTTTTCTTTTTTCTTTCTTCTTTCTATCTTCTCTCTTTCTTCTTTCTTTCTTACTTCTTTCTTACTTCTCCTTTGTTATTTCTTTCTTTCTTCTTTCTTTCTTTCTTCTTTCTTTCTCCTTTCTTTCGTCTTTCTTTCTACTTTCTTTCTTCTTTCTTTCTTACTTCTTTCTTTCTTCTTTCTTTCTTCTATCTTCCTTCATTCTTTCTTTCTTCTTTCTTTCTTTCTTTCTTCTTTCTTTCTTCATTCTTTCTTCTTTCTTTCTTCTTTCTTTCTTCTATCTTTATTCTTTGTTTCTTCTTTCTTTCTTCTTTCCTTCTTCTCTCTTACTTTCTTCTTTCTTTCTTCTTTCTATCTTCTTTCTCTCTTTCTTTCTTTCTTTCTTATTTCTTTCTTCTTTCTTACTTCTTTGTTACTTCTTTCTTACTTTTTTCTTTCTTCCTTCTTTCTTCTTTCTTTCTTCTTTCTTTTTTCTTCCTTTCTTCTTTCTTTCTTCTTTCTTTCTTCTTTCTTTCTTTCTTTCTTCTTTCTTTCTTCTTTCTTTCTGCTTTCTTTCTTTCTTTTTTCTTTCTTCTTTCTTGCTTCTTTCTTTCTTCTTTCTTTCTTCTTTCTCTCTTTCTTCTTTCTTTCTTCTTTCTCTCTTTCTTCTTTCTTGCTTCTTTCTTTCTCCTTTCTTTCTTCTTTCTTTCTTCCTTCTTTCTTCTTTCTTTCTTCTTTCTTTCTTATTTCTTCTTTCTTTCTTCTTTCTTTCTTCTTTCTTTCTTCTTTCTTTCTTCTTTCTTTCTTCTTTCTTTCTTCTTTCTCTCTTTCTTCTTTCTTTCTTCTTTCTTTCTTTCTTTCTTCTTTCTTTCTTCGTTCTTTCTTCGTTCTTTCTTCCTTCTTTCTCACTTCTTTCTTTCTTTCTTTCTTCTTTCTTCTTTCTTTCTTCTTTCTTTCTTCTTTCTTTCTTCTTTCTTTCATCTTTCTTCTTTCTTTCTTCTTTCTTTCTTCTTTCTTTCTTCTTTCTTTCTTAATTCTTTCTTACTTCTTCTTTGTTATTTCTTTCTTTCTTCTTTCTTTCTTTCTTCTTTCTTTCTTCTTTCTTTCATCTTTCTTCTTTCCTGTTTCTTTCTTTCTTTCTTCTTTCTTTCTTCTTTCTTTCTTCGTTCTCTCTTCCTTCTTTCTCTCTTCTTTCTTTCTTTTTTCTTTCTTCTTTCTTTCTTCTTTCTTTCTTCTTTCTTTCTTATTTCTTTCTTTCTTCTTTCTTTCATCTTTCTTTCTTACTTCTTTCTTTCTTCTTTCTTTCTTCTTTCTTTCTTCCTTCTTTCTTTCTTCTTTCTTTCTTTCTTTCTTCTTTCTTTCTTCATTCTTTCCTCTTTCTTTCTTCTTTCCTCTTTCTTTCTTTCTTCTTTCTTTTTTCTCTCTTCTTTCTTTCTTACTTCTTTATTTCTTTCTTATTCCTTTTTTTCTTACTTCTTTCTTTCTTCTTTCTTTCTTCTTTCTTTTGTCTTTCTTTCTTCTTTATTTCTTACTTCTTTCTTACTTCTTTCTTACTTCTTCATTCTTTCTTACTTCTTTCTTACTTCTATCTTTCTTTTTTCTTTTTTCTTTCTTTCTTCTTTCTTTCTTCTTTCTTTCTTATTTCTTTCTTTCTTTCTTCCTTCTTTCTTCTTTCTTCTTTTTTCTTCTTTTTTCTTCCTTCTTTCTTACTTCTTTCTTATTTCTTTCTTCTTTCTTCCTTTCTTCTTTCTTTCTTCGTTCTTTCTTCTTTTTTCTTCTTTTTTCTTTCTTTCTTTCTTCTTTCTTTCTTCTTACTTCTTTCTTTCTTCTTTCTTTCTTTCTTCTTTCTTTCTTATTTCTTCTTTCTTTCTTCCTTCTTTCTTTCTTCTTTCGTTCTTCTTTCTTTTTTCTTCTTTCTTTCTTCTTTCTTTCTTTTTTCTTATTTCTTTCTTTCTTCTTTCTTTCTTTTTCTTTCTTTCTTTCTTTCTTTCTTTCTTTCTTTCTTTCTTACTTTCTTTCTTTCTTTCTTCTTTCTCTCTTCTTTCTTTCTTTCTTCTTTCTTCTTTCTTTCTTCTTTTTTTCTTTTTTCTTTCTTCTTTCTATCTTCTCTCTTTCTTCTTTCTTTCTTACTTCTTTCTTACTTCTCCTTTGTTATTTCTTTCTTTCTTCTTTCTTTCTTTCTTCTTTCTTTCTCCTTTCTTTCGTCTTTCTTTCTACTTTCTTTCTTCTTTCTTTCTTACTTCTTTCTTTCTTCTTTCTTTCTTCTATCTTCCTTCATTCTTTCTTTCTTCTTTCTTTCTTTCTTTCTTCTTTCTTTCTTCTTTCTTTCTTCTTTCTTCTTTCTTTCTTCTTTCTTTATTCTTTCTTTCTTCTTTCTTTCTTAATTCTTTCTTACATCTTCTTTGTTATTTCTTTCTTTCTTCTTTCTTTCTTTCTTCTTTCTTTCTTCTTTCTTTCATCTTTCTTCTTTCTTGTTTCTTTCTTTCTTTCTTCTTTCTTTCTTCGTACTTTCTTCCTACTTTCTTCCTACTTTCTCTCTTCTTTCTTTCTTCTTTCTTTCTTTCTTCTTTCTTTCTCCTTTCTTTCGTCTTTCTTTCTTCTTTCTTTCTTCTTTCTTTCTTACTTCTTTCTTTCTTCTTTCTTTCTTCTTTCTTTCTTCCTTCTTTCATTCTTCTTTCTTTATTTCTTTCTTCTTTCTTTCTTCATTCTTTCTTCTTTCTTTCTTCTTTCCTCTTTCTTTCTTTCTTCTTTCTTTCTTCTTTCTTTCTTCTTTGTTTCTTCTTTCTTTCTTACTTCTTTCTTTCTTTCTTCTTCCTTTCATTCTTACTTCTTTCTTTCTTCTTTCTTTCTTACTTCTTTCTTACTTCTTTCTTACTTCTTCCTTCTTTGTTACTTCTTTCTTTCTTCTTTCTTTCTTTTTTCTTTCTTTCTTCTTTCTTTCTTCTTTCTTTCTTCTTTCTGTCTTATTTCTTCTTTTTTTTCTTTCTTCTTTCTTTCATCTTTCTTTCTTACTTCTTTCTTACTTCTTCCTTCTTTGTTACTTCTTTCTTTCTTTTTTCTTTTTTCTTTCTTTCTTCTTTCTTTCTTCTTTCTTTCTTTCTTCTTTCTTTCTTCTTTCTTTCTTCTTTCTCTCTTTCTTCTTTCTTTCTTCTTTCTTTCTTTCTTCTTTCTTTCTTTCTTCTTTCTTTCTTCGTTCTTTCTTCGTTCTTTCTTCCTTCTTTCTCACTTCTTTCTTTCTTTCTTTCTTCTTTCTTCTTTCTTTCTTCTTTCTTTCTTCTTTCTTTCTTCTTTCTTTCATCTTTCTTCTTTCTTTCTTCTTTCTTTCTTCTTTCTTTCTTCTTTCTTTCTTAATTCTTTCTTACTTCTTCTTTGTTATTTCTTTCTTTCTTCTTTCTTTCTTTCTTCTTTCTTTCTTTTTTCTTTCATCTTTCTTCTTTCCTGTTTCTTTCTTTCTTTCTTCTTTCTTTCTTCTTTCTTTCTTCGTTCTCTCTTCCTTCTTTCTCTCTTCTTTCTTTCTTTTTTCTTTCTTCTTTCTTTCTTCTTTCTTTCTTCTTTCTTTCTTATTTCTTTCTTTCTTCTTTCTTTCATCTTTCTTTCTTACTTCTTTCTTTCTTCTTTCTTTCTTCTTTCTTTCTTCCTTCTTTCTTTCTTCTTTCTTTCTTTCTTTCTTCTTTCTTTCTTCATTCTTTCCTCTTTCTTTCTTCTTTCCTCTTTCTTTCTTTCTTCTTTCTTTTTTCTCTCTTCTTTCTTTCTTACTTCTTTATTTCTTTCTTATTCCTTTTTTTCTTACTTCTTTCTTTCTTCTTTCTTTCTTCTTTCTTTTGTCTTTCTTTCTTCTTTCTTTCTTCTTTCTTTCTTATTTCTTTCTTTCTTTCTTCCTTCTTTCTTCTTTCTTCTTTTTTCTTCTTTTTTCTTCCTTCTTTCTTACTTCTTTCTTATTTCTTTCTTCTTTCTTCCTTTCTTCTTTCTTTCTTCGTTCTTTCTTCTTTTTTCTTCTTTTTTCTTTCTTTCTTTCTTCTTTCTTTCTTCTTACTTCTTTCTTTCTTCTTTCTTTCTTTCTTCTTTCTTTCTTATTTCTTCTTTCTTTCTTCCTTCTTTCTTTCTTCTTTCGTTCTTCTTTCTTTTTTCTTCTTTCTTTCTTCTTTCTTTCTTTTTTCTTATTTCTTTCTTTCTTCTTTCTTTCTTTTTCTTTCTTTCTTTCTTTCTTTCTTTCTTTCTTACTTTCTTTCTTTCTTTCTTTCTTTCTTTCTTTCTTTCTTCTTTCTCTCTTCTTTCTTTCTTTCTTCTTTCTTCTTTCTTTCTTCTTTTTTTCTTTTTTCTTTCTTCTTTCTATCTTCTCTCTTTCTTCTTTCTTTCTTACTTCTTTCTTACTTCTCCTTTGTTATTTCTTTCTTTCTTCTTTCTTTCTTTCTTCTTTCTTTCTCCTTTCTTTCGTCTTTCTTTCTACTTTCTTTCTTCTTTCTTTCTTACTTCTTTCTTTCTTCTTTCTTTCTTCTATCTTCCTTCATTCTTTCTTTCTTCTTTCTTTCTTTCTTTCTTCTTTCTTTCTTCATTCTTTCTTCTTTCTTTCTTCTTTCTTTCTTCTATCTTTATTCTTTGTTTCTTCTTTCTTTCTTCTTTCCTTCTTCTCTCTTACTTTCTTCTTTCTTTCTTCTTTCTATCTTCTTTCTCTCTTTCTTTCTTTCTTTCTTATTTCTTTCTTCTTTCTTACTTCTTTGTTACTTCTTTCTTACTTTTTTCTTTCTTCCTTCTTTCTTCTTTCTTTCTTCTTTCTTTTTTCTTCCTTTCTTCTTTCTTTCTTCTTTCTTTCTTCTTTCTTTCTTTCTTTCTTCTTTCTTTCTTCTTTCTTTCTGCTTTCTTTCTTTCTTTTTTCTTTCTTCTTTCTTGCTTCTTTCTTTCTTCTTTCTTTCTTCTTTCTCTCTTTCTTCTTTCTTTCTTCTTTCTCTCTTTCTTCTTTCTTGCTTCTTTCTTTCTCCTTTCTTTCTTCTTTCTTTCTTCCTTCTTTCTTCTTTCTTTCTTCTTTCTTTCTTATTTCTTCTTTCTTTCTTCTTTCTTTCTTCTTTCTTTCTTACTTCTTTCTTTCTTCTTTCTTACTTCTTTCTTACTTCTTCTTTGTTATTTCTTTCTTTCTTCTTTCTTTCTCCTTTCTTTCTTCTTTCTTTCTTCATTCTTTCTTCTATCTTTATTCTTTGTTTCTTCTTTCTTTCTTCTTTCCTTCTTCTCTCTTACTTTCTTCTTTCTTTCTTCTTTCTATCTTCTTTCTCTCTTTCTTTCTTTCTTTCTTATTTCTTTCTTCTTTCTTACTTCTTTGTTACTTCTTTCTTACTTTTTTCTTTCTTCCTTCTTTCTTCTTTCTTTCTTCTTTTTTTTCTTCCTTTCTTCTTTCTTTCTTCTTTCTTTCTTCTTTCTTTCTTTCTTCTTTCTTTCTTTCTTCATTCTTCCTTTCTTCTTTCTTTCTTTCTTCTTTCTTTCTGCTTTCTTTCTTTCTTTTTTCTTTCTTCTTTCTTTCTTCTTTCTCTCTTTCTTCTTTCTTTCCTCTTTCTCTCTTTCTTCTTTCTTGCTTCTTTCTTTCTCCTTTCTTTCTTCTTTCTTTCTTCCTTCTTTCTTCTTTCTTTCTTCTTTCTTTCTTATTTCTTCTTTCTTTCTTCTTTCTTTCTTCTTTCTTTCTTACTTCTTTCTTTCTTCTTTCTTACTTCTTTCTTACTTCTTCTTTGTTATTTCTTTCTTTCTTCTTTCTTTCTCCTTTCTTTCTTCTTTCTTTCTTCATTCTTTCTTCTTTCTTTCTTACTTCTTTCTTTCTTCTTTCTTACTTCTTTCTTACTTCTTCTTTGTTATTTCTTTCTTTCTTCTTTCTTTCTCCTTTCTTTCTTCTTTCTTTCTTCATTCTTTCTTCTTTCTTTCTTACTTCTTTCTTACTTCTTTCTTACTGTTTTCTTTCTTCCTTCTTTCTTCTTTCTTTCTTCTTTCTTTCTTCTTTCTTTCTTCTTTCTTTCTTCTTTATTTCTTAATTCTTTCTTACTTCTTTCTTATTTCTTGTTTGCTATTTCTTTCTTTCTTCTTTCTTTCTTCTTTCTTTCTCCTTTCTTTCATCTTTCTTTCTTCTTTCTTTCTTGTTTCTTTATTTCTTCTTTCTTTCTTCTTTCTTTCTTCTTTCTTTCTTTCTTCTTTCTTTCTTCATTCTTTCTTCTTTCTTTCTTCTTTCCTCTTTCTTTATTTCCTCTTTCTTTCTTCTTTCTTCTTTCTTCTTTCTTTCTTCTTTCTTTCTTCTTTCTTTCATCTTTCTTTCGTCTTTCTTTCGTCTTTCTTTCTTCTTTCTTCTTTATTTCTTCTTTCTTCTTTCTTTCTTCTTTCTTTCTTCTTTCTTTCTTTCTTCTTTCTTCTTTCTTTCTTCTTTCTTTCTTACTTCTTTCTTCTTTCTTTCTTCTTTCTTTCTTACTTCTTTCTTTCTTTCTTCTTCCTTTCTTTCTTACTTCTTTCTTTCTTCTTTCTTTCTTCTTTCTTTCGTCTTTCTTTCTTCTTTCTTTCTTACTTCTTTCTTACTTCTTTCTTACTTCTTCCTTCTTTGTTACTTCTTTCTTTCCTTTTTCTTTTTTCTTTCTTTTTTCTTTCTTTCTTCTTTCTTTCTTTCTTTCTTCTTTCTTTCTTCTTTCTTTCTTCTTACTTTCTTCTTTCTTTCTTCTTTCTTTCTTCTTTCTTTCTTCTTTCTTTCTTCTTTCTTTCTTCTTTCTTTCTTCTTTCTTTTTTTCTTCTTTCTTTCTTCTTTCTTTCTTCATTCTTTCTTCCTTCTTTCTCTCTTCTTTCTTTCTTTCTTTCTTCCTTCATCTTTCTTTCTTCTTTCTTTCTTCTTTCTTTCTTCTTTCTTTCTTCTTTCTTTGTTCTTTCTTCTTTCTTTCTTCTTTCTTTATTCTTTCTTTCTTCTTTCTTTCTTAATTCTTTCTTACATCTTCTTTGTTATTTCTTTCTTTCTTCTTTCTTTCTTTCTTCTTTCTTTCTTCTTTCTTTCATCTTTCTTCTTTCTTGTTTCTTTCTTTCTTTCTTCTTTCTTTCTTCGTACTTTCTTCCTACTTTCTTCCTACTTTCTCTCTTCTTTCTTTCTTTCGTCTTTCTTTCTTCTTTCTTTCTTCTTTCTTTCTTACTTCTTTCTTTCTTCTTTCTTTCTTCTTTCTTTCTTCCTTCTTTCATTCTTCTTTCTTTATTTCTTTCTTCTTTCTTTCTTCATTCTTTCTTCTTTCTTTCTTCTTTCCTCTTTCTTTCTTTCTTCTTTCTTTCTTCTTTCTTTCTTCTTTGTTTCTTCTTTCTTTCTTACTTCTTTCTTTCTTTCTTCTTCCTTTCATTCTTCTTTCTTTCTTCTTTCTTTCTTCTTTCTTTCGTCTTTCTTTCTTCTTTCTTTCTTACTTCTTTCTTACTTCTTTCTTACTTCTTCCTTCTTTGTTACTTCTTTCTTACTTCTTTCTTTCTTTTTTCTTTCTTTCTTCTTTCTTTCTTCTTTCTTTCTTCTTTCTGTCTTATTTCTTCTTTTTTTTCTTTCTTCTTTCTTTCGTCTTTCTTTCTTCTTTCTTTCTTACTTCTTTCTTACTTCTTTCTTACTTCTTCCTTCTTTGTTACTTCTTTCTTTCTTTTTTCTTTTTTCTTTCTTTCTTCTTTCTTTCTTCTTTCTTTCTTTCTTCTTTCTTTGTTCTTTCTTTCTTCTTACTTTCTTCTTTCTTTCTTCTTTCTTTCTTCGTTCTTTCTTCGTTCTTTCTTCCTTCTTTCTCACTTCTTTCTTTCTTTCTTTCTTCTTTCTTCTTTCTTTCTTCTTTCTTTCTTCTTTCTTTCTTCTTTCTTTCTTCTTTCTTTCATCTTTCTTTCATCTTTCTTCTTTCTTTCTTCTTTCTTTCTTCTTTCTTTCTTCTTTCTTTCTTAATTCTTTCTTACTTCTTCTTTGTTATTTCTTTCTTTCTTCTTTCTTTCTTTCTTCTTTCTTTCTTCTTTCTTTCATCTTTCTTCTTTCCTGTTTCTTTCTTTCTTTCTTCTTTCTTTCTTCTTTCTTTCTTCGTTCTTTCTTCCTTCTTTCTCTCTTCTTTCTTTCTTTTTTCTTTCTTCTTTCTTTCTTCTTTCTTTCATCTTTCTTTCTTACTTCTTTCTTTCTTCTTTCTTTCTTCTTTCTTTCTTCCTTGTTTCTTTCTTCTTTCTTTCTTTCTTTCTTCTTTCTTTCTTCATTCTTTCTTCTTTCTTTCTTCTTTCCTCTTTCTTTCTTTCTTCTTTCTTTCTTTTTTCTCTCTTCTTTCTTTCTTACTTCTTTATTTCTTTCTTATTCCTTTTTTTCTTACTTCTTTCTTACTTCTTTCTTACTTCTTCCTTCTTTGTTACTTCTTTCTTTCTTTTTTCTTTTTTCTTTCTTTCTTCTTTCTTTCTTCTTTCTTTCTTTCTTCTTTCTTTGTTCTTTCTTTCTTCTTACTTTCTTCTTTCTTTCTTCTTTCTTTCTTCGTTCTTTCTTCGTTCTTTCTTCCTTCTTTCTCACTTCTTTCTTTCTTTCTTTCTTCTTTCTTCTTTCTTTCTTCTTTCTTTCTTCTTTCTTTCTTCTTTCTTTCTTCTTTCTTTCATCTTTCTTTCATCTTTCTTCTTTCTTTCTTCTTTCTTTCTTCTTTCTTTCTTCTTTCTTTCTTAATTCTTTCTTACTTCTTCTTTGTTATTTCTTTCTTTCTTCTTTCTTTCTTTCTTCTTTCTTTCTTCTTTCTTTCATCTTTCTTCTTTCCTGTTTCTTTCTTTCTTTCTTCTTTCTTTCTTCTTTCTTTCTTCGTTCTTTCTTCCTTCTTTCTCTCTTCTTTCTTTCTTTTTTCTTTCTTCTTTCTTTCTTCTTTCTTTCATCTTTCTTTCTTACTTCTTTCTTTCTTCTTTCTTTCTTCTTTCTTTCTTCCTTGTTTCTTTCTTCTTTCTTTCTTTCTTTCTTCTTTCTTTCTTCATTCTTTCTTCTTTCTTTCTTCTTTCCTCTTTCTTTCTTTCTTCTTTCTTTCTTTTTTCTCTCTTCTTTCTTTCTTACTTCTTTATTTCTTTCTTATTCCTTTTTTTCTTACTTCTTTCTTTCTTCTTTCTTTCTTCTTTCTTTTGTCTTTCTTTCTTCTTTATTTCTTACTTCTTTCTTACTTCTTTCTTACTTCTTCATTCTTTCTTACTTCTTTCTTACTTCTATCTTTCTTTTTTCTTTTTTCTTTCTTTCTTCTTTCTTTCTTCTTTCTTTCTTATTTCTTTCTTTCTTTCTTCCTTCTTTCTTCTTTCTTCTTTTTTCTTCTTTTTTCTTCCTTCTTTCTTACTTCTTTCTTATTTCTTTCTTCTTTCTTCCTTTCTTCTTTCTTTCTTCGTTCTTTCTTCTTTTTTCTTCTTTTTTCTTTCTTTCTTTCTTCTTTCTTTCTTCTTACTTCTTTCTTTCTTCTTTCTTTCTTTCTTCTTTCTTTCTTATTTCTTCTTTCTTTCTTCCTTCTTTCTTTCTTCTTTCGTTCTTCTTTCTTTTTTCTTCTTTCTTTCTTCTTTCTTTCTTTTTTCTTATTTCTTTCTTTCTTCTTTCTTTCTTTTTCTTTCTTTCTTTCTTTCTTTCTTTCTTTCTTTCTTACTTTCTTTCTTTCTTTCTTTCTTTCTTTCTTTCTTTCTTTCTTTCTTCTTTCTCTCTTCTTTCTTTCTTTCTTCTTTCTTCTTTCTTGCTTCTTTCTTTCTTCTTTCTTTCTTCTTTCTATCTTCTCTCTTTCTTCTTTCTTTCTTACTTCTTTCTTACTTCTCCTTTGTTATTTCTTTCTTTCTTCTTTCTTTCTTTCTTCTTTCTTTCTCCTTTCTTTCGTCTTTCTTTCTACTTTCTTTCTTCTTTCTTTCTTACTTCTTTCTTTCTTCTTTCTTTCTTCTTTCTTCCTTCATTCTTTCTTTCTTCTTTCTTTCTTTCTTTCTTCTTTCTTTCTTCCTTCTTTCTTCTTTCTTTCTTCTTTCTTTCTTCTATCTTTATTCTTTGTTTCTTCTTTCTTTCTTCTTTCCTTCTTCTCTCTTACTTTCTTCTTTCTTTCTTCTTTCTATCTTCTTTCTCTCTTTCTTTCTTTCTTTCTTATTTCTTTCTTCTTTCTTACTTCTTTGTTACTTCTTTCTTACTTTTTTCTTTCTTCCTTCTTTCTTTCTTCTTTCTTTCTTCTTTCTTTCTTTCTTTCTTCTTTCTTTCTTTCTTCATTCTTCCTTTCTTCTTTCTTTCTTTATCTTTCTTTCTTCTTTCTTTCTTCTTTCTTTCTGCTTTCTTTCTTTCTTCTTTCTTGCTTCTTTCTTTCTTCTTTCTTTCTTCTTTCTCTCTTTCTTCTTTCTTTCTTCTTTCTCTCTTTCTTCTTTCTTGCTTCTTTCTTTCTCCTTTCTTTCTTCTTTCTTTCTTCCTTCTTTCTTCTTTCTTTCTTCTTTCTTTCTTATTTCTTCTTTCTTTCTTCTTTCTTTCTTCTTTCTTTCTTACTTCTTTCTTTCTTCTTTCTTACTTCTTTCTTACTTCTTCTTTGTTATTTCTTTCTTTCTTCTTTCTTTCTCCTTTCTTTCTTCTTTCTTTCTTCATTCTTTCTTACTTCTTTCTTACTTCTTTCTTACTGTTTTCTTTCTTCCTTCTTTCTTCTTTCTTTCTTCTTTCATAGTTGGTGATTTACTGAGCCATCTGGATCCTCACAAGTGTATGGGACCAGATGGGATCCATCCTAGGGTGATGAGGGAGCTAGCAGAAGAACTTGCCAAGCCGCTCTCCATCATCTTCCAACAGTCCTGGCTCACTGGGGAGGTCCCATATGATTGGAAATTGGCCAACGTTACCCCAGTCCACAAAAAGGGCTGCAGAGCTGACCCTGGCACCTACAGGCCTGTCAGCCTGACCTCGGTGCCTGGCAGGGTTATGGAGCAGATCATCCTGAATGGAATCACACAGCACCTTCAGGATGGACAAGGGATCAGACCCAGCCAGCATGGGTTTAGGAGGGGCAGGTCCTGTCTGACCAGCCTGATCTCCTTTTATGATCAGGTGACTCACCTGGTGGATGAGGGGAAAGCTGTGGATGTGGTCTATCTGGACTTCAGCAAGGCCTTTGACACTGTCTTCCATAACATACTCTTCAAAAGCTGGTAGCCCATGGCTTGGACAAGTGTACTCTACGCTGGGTTAAGAACTGGCTTGAGGGCCGGGCCCAGAGAGTGCTGGTGAATGGGGCTGCATCCAGCTGGCGGCCAGTCACTAGTGGTGTTCCCCAGGGGTCAGTGTTGGGTCCCGTCCTGTTTAACATCTTTATTGATGATTTAGATGAGGGGATTGAGACCATCATCAGCAAATTTGCTGATGACACCAAGCTGGGAGGGAGTGTCGACCTGCTGGAAGGCAGGAGAGCTCTGCAGAGGAATCTGGATAGACTGGAAAAATGGGCTGATTCCAATGGGATGAAGTTCAATAAGGCCAAATGCCGGGTGCTGCACTTTGGTCACAACAACCCCCTGCAGCGCTACAGGCTGGGCGCAGAGTGGCTGGAGAGCAGTCAGACAGAAAGGGACCTGGGGGTGCTAATTGACAGGAAGCTCAACATGAGCCAACAGTGTGCCCAGGTGGCCAAGAAGGCCAGCGGTATCCTGTCCTGTATCAAAAACAGCGTGGTCAGCAGGACAAGGGAAGTGATCCTTCCCCTGTACTCTGCATTGGTGAAGCCACACCTGGAGTATTGTGTTCAGTTCTGGGCCCCTCAGTTCAGGAAAGACATTGAAGTGCTGGAGCGGGTCCAGAGAAGAGCAACACGACTGGTGAAGGGACTTAAACATAAGACCTATGAGGAGAGGCTGAGGGAGCTGGGGTTGTTTAGTCTAGAGAAGAGGAGGCTTAGAGGTGACCTCATCACTCTCTATAACTACCTGAAGGGAAGTTATAGCCAGGTGGGGATTGGTCTCTTCTCCCAGGCAGTTAGCAATAGGACAACGGGGCATGGGCTTAAACTCTACCAGGGGAAATTTAGGCTGGATATTAGAAAGAAATTCTTTACAGAGAGAGTGATCAGGCATTGGAATGGCCTGCCCAGGGAGGTAGTGGACTCGCCGTCCCTAGAGGTTTTTAAACTGAGATTGGACATGGCACTTAGTGCCATGATCTAGTAAACGCACTAGCGTTGGACTCGATGATCTCTGAGGTCTCTTCCAACCCAGTCGATTCTGTGATTCTGTGATTCTTTCTTCTTTGTTTCTTCTTTCTTTCATCCTTCTTTTTTTCTTCTTTCTTTCTTTCTTTCATTCTTTCTTTCTTTCTTTCTTTCTTTCTTTCTTTCTTTCTTTCTTTCTTTCTTTCTTTCTTTCTTTCTTTCTTTCTTTCTTTTTTCTTTCTTTCTTTTTTCTTTCTTTCTTTTTTCTTTCTTTCTTCTTTCTTTCTTTCTTCTTTCTTTCTTCTTTCTTTCTTCTTTCTTTCTTTCTTCTTTCTTTCTTCTCTCTTCTTTCTTTCTGCTTTCTTTCTGCTTTCTTTCTTTCTTCTTTCTTTCTTCTTTCTTGCTTCTTTCTTTCTTCTTTCTTTCGTCTTTCTTTCTTCTATCTTTCTTCTTTCTCTCTTTCTTCTTTCTTTCATCTTTCTTTCTGCTTTCTTTCTTTCTTCTTTCTTTCTTCCTTCTTTCTCTCTTCTTTCTTTCTTTTTTCTTTCTTCTTTCTTTCTTCTTTCTTCTGTCTTTCTTCTTTCTTTCTTCTTTCTTTCTTCTTTCTTTCTTCTTTCTTTCTTACTTCTTTCTTAATTCTATCTTACTTCTTTCTTACTTCTTTTTTCTATCTTTCTTTCTTCTTAATTTCTTTCTTTCATTCTTCTTTCTTTATTCTTTCTTTCTTCATTCTTCCTTCTTTCTTTCTTCTTTCTTTCTTCTTTCTATCTTCATTCTCTCTTTCTTTCTTTCTTTCTTATTTCTTTCTTATTTCTTACTTCTTTGTTACTTCTTTCTTTTTTCTTTCATTCTTCTTTCTTACTTCTTTCTTTCATTCTTCTTTCTTTCTTTCTTCATTCTTCATTTCTTCTTTCTTTCTTTCTTCTTTCTTTCTTCTTTCTATCTTCCTTCTTTCTTTCTTTCTTTCTTTCTTTCTTTATTCTTTCTTTCTTTCTTTCTTTCTTTCTTTCTTTCTTTCTTTCTTTCTTTCTTTCTTTCTTTCTTCTTTCTTTCTTCTTTCTTTCTTCTTTCTTCATTCTTTCTTTCTTCTTTCTTCTTTCTTTCTTCTTTCTTTCTTCTTTCTTTCTTCTATCTTTATTCCTTGTTTCTTCTTTCTTTCTTCTTTCATTTTTCTCTCTTACTTTCTTCCTTCTTTCTTCTTTATATCTTCTTTCTCTCTTTCTTTCTTTCTTTCTTCTTTCTTTCTTTCTTCTTTCTTACTTCTTTGTTACTTCTTTCTTACTTCTTTCTTTCTTCTTTCCTTTTTCTTTCTTTCTTCTTTCTTTCTTCTTTCTTTCTTCTTTATTTCTTTCTTTCTTCTTCCTTTCTTTCTTCCTTCTTTCTTTCTTCTTCCTTTCTTCTTTCTTTCGTCTTTCTTTCTTCTTTCTTTCTTCTTTCTTTCTTACTTCTTTCTTGCTTCTTCCTTACTTGTTTCTTACTTCTTTGTTAATTCTTTCTTTCTTTCTTCTTTCTTTCTTCTTTCTTTCTTCTTTCTTTCTTCTTTCTTTCTTCTTTCTTTATTTCTTCTTTCTTTCTTTCTTCATTCTTCCTTTATTCTTTCTTTCTTCTTTCTATCTTCTTTCTTTCTTTCTTTCTTTCTTTATTTCTTTCTTTCTTTCCTTCCTTCTTTCTTTCTTTCTTTCTTTATTTATTTATTTCTTCTTTCTTTTTTCTTTCATTCTTTTTTCTTTCTTTTTTCTCTCTTCTTTCTTCCTTTCTTCTTTCTTTCTTCTTTCTATCTTCTTTCTTTCTTTCTTTCTTTCTTTCTTTCTTTCTTTCTTTCTTTCTTTCTTTATTTATTTCTTCTTTCTTTTTTCTTTCTTTCTTCTTTATTTCTTTTTTCTTTCTTCTTTCTTTCTTCTTTCTTTCTTTCTTACTTCTTTCTTCTTTCTTTCTTTTTTCTTTCTTTCTTCTTTCTTTCTTCTTTCTTTCTTATTTCTTCTTTCTTTCTTTCTTCTTTCTTTCTTCTTTCTTCTTTCGTCCTTCTTTCTTTCTTTCTTCTTTCGTTCTTCTTTCTTTCCTTCTTCTTTCTTTCTTTTTTCTTCTTTCTTTCTTACTTCTTTCTTACTTCTTTCTTTCTTCTTTCTTTCTTACTTATTTATTACTTCTTTCTTTCCTCTTTCTTTCTTTTTTCTTTCTTCTTTCTTTCTTTCTTCTTTCTTCTTTCTTTCTTCTTTCTTTCTTCTTTCTTACTTCTTTCGTTCTTTCTTTATTTTTCTGAATTCCTTCCTCCTTCTTTCTCTCTTCTTTCTTTCCTTCTTCTTTCTTCTTTCTTTCTCCTTTCTTTCTTCTTTCTTTCTTCTTTCTTTCTTCTTTATTTCTTAATTCTTTCTTACTTCTTTCTTATTTCTTGTTTGCTATTTCTTTCTTTCTTCTTTCTTTCTTCTTTCTTTCTCCTTTCTTTCATCTTTCTTTCTTCTTTCTTTCTTGTTTCTTTATTTCTTCTTTCTTTCTTCTTTCTTTCTTCTTTCCTCCTTCTTTCTTTCTTCTTTCTTTCTTGTTTCTTTCTTCCTTCTTTCTTTCTTCTTTCTTCCTTCTTTCTTTCTTCTTTCTTTCTTCTTTCTTTCTTTCTTCTTTCTTTCTTCATTCTTTCTTCTTTCTTTCTTCTTTCCTCTTTCTTTCTTTCCTCTTTCTTTCTTCTTTGTTTCTTCTTTCTTTCTTACTTCTTTCTTTCTTTCTTCTTCTTTCTTTCCTACTTCTTTCTTTCTTCTTTCTTTCTTCTCTCTTTCGTCTTTCTTTCTTCTTTCTTTCTTACTTCTTTCTTACTTCTTTCTTACTTCTTTCTTACTTCTTCCTCCTTTGTTACTTCTTTCTTACTTCTTTCTCACTTTTTTCTTTTTTCTTTCTTTCTTCTTTCTTTCTTCTTTCTTTCTTCTTTCTTTCTTTCTTTCTTTCTTTCTTTCTTTTTTCTTTCTTCTTTCTTCTTTCTTTCTTCTTTCTTTCTTCTTTCTCTCTTTTTCTTTCTTTCTTCTTTCTTTCTTCTTTCTTTCTTCTTTCTTTCTTCTTTCTTTCTTCTTTCTTCCTTCTTTCTTTCTTTCTTTCTTCTTTCTTTCTTCTTTCTTTCTTTCTTCTTTCTTTCTTCTTTCTTTCTTCCTTCTTTCTTCCTTCTTTCTCTCTTCTTTCTTTCTTTCTTCTTTCTTCTTTATTTCCTCTTTCTTTCTTCTTTCTTTCTTCTTTCTTCTTTCTTTCTTCTTTCTTTCTTCTTTCTTTCAAATTTCTTTCGTCTTTCTTTCTTCTTTCTTCTTTCTTTCTTCTTTCTTTCTTACTTCTTTCTTCTTTCTTTCTTCCTTCTTTCTATCTTCTTTCTTTCTTCTTTCTTTCTTCTTTCTTTCTTCTTTATTTCTTAATTCTTTCTTACTTCTTTCTTATTTCTTGTTTGCTATTTCTTTCTTTCTTCTTTCATTCTTCTTTCTTTCTCCTTTCTTTATTTCTTCTTTCTTTCTTCTTTCTTTCTTCTTTCCTCCTTCTTTCTTTCTTCTTTCTTTCTTGTTTCTTTCTTCCTTCTTTCTTTCTTCTCTCTTTCTTCTTTCTTTCTTTCTTCTTTCTTTCTTCATTCTTTCTTCTTTCTTTCTACTTTCCTCTTTCTTTATTTCCTCTTTCTTTCTTCTTTCTTTCTTCTTTCTTCTTTCTTTCTTCTTTCTTTCTTCTTTCTTTCATCTGTCTTTCGTCTTTCTTTCTTCTTTCTTCTTTCTTTCTTCTTTCTTTCTTTCTTCTTTCTTTCTTCTTTCTTTCTTCGTTCTTTCTTCCTTCTTTATCTCTACTTTCTTTCTTTCTTCTTTCTTCTTTCTTTCTTAATTCTTTCTTCTTTCTTTCTTCCTTCTTTCTTTCTTCTTTCTTTCTTCATTCTTTCTTCTTTCTTTCTTCTTTCCTCTTTCTTTCTTTCTTCTTTCTTTCTTCTTTCTTTCGTCTTTCTTTCTTCTTTCTTTCTTACTTCTTTCTTACTTCTTTCTTACTTCTTCCTTCTTTGTTACTTCTTTCTTACTTCTTTCTTTCTTTTTTCTTTCTGTCTTCTTTCTTTCTTCTTTCTTTCTTCTTTCTGTCTTATTTCTTCTTTTTTTTCTTTCTTCTTTCTTTCGTCTTTCTTTCTTCTTTCTTTCTTACTTCTTTCTTACTTCTTTCTTACTTCTTCCTTCTTTGTTACTTCTTTCTTTCTTTTTTCTTTTTTCTTTCTTTCTTCTTTCTTTCTTCTTTTTTCTTTCTTCTTTCTTTCTTTTTTCTTTTTTCTTTCTTTCTTCTTTCTTTCTTCTTTCTCTCTTTCTTCTTTCTTTCTTCATTCTTTCTTTCTTCTTTCTTTCTTTCTTCTTTTTTTCTTCGTTCTTTCTTCGTTCTTTCTTCCTTCTTTCTCACTTCTTTCTTTCTTTCTTTCTTCTTTCTTCTTTCTTTCTTCTTTCTTTCTTCTTTCTTTCATCTTTCTTCTTTCTTTCTTCTTTCTTTCTTCTTTCTTTCTTTCTTTCTTCTTTCTTTTGTCTTTCTTTCTTCTTTATTTCTTACTTCTTTCTTACTTCTTTCTTACTTCTTCATTCTTTCTTACTTCTTTCTTACTTCTATCTTTCTTTTTTCTTTTTTCTTTCTTTCTTCTTTCTTTCTTCTTTCTTTCTTATTTCTTTCTTTCTTTCTTCCTTCTTTCTTCTTTCTTCTTTTTTCTTCTTTTTTCTTCCTTCTTTCTTACTTCTTTCTTATTTCTTTCTTCTTTCTTCCTTTCTTCTTTCTTTCTTCGTTCTTTCTTCTTTTTTCTTCTTTTTTCTTTCTTTCTTTCTTCTTTCTTTCTTCTTACTTCTTTCTTTCTTCTTTCTTTCTTTCTTCTTTCTTTCTTATTTCTTCTTTCTTTCTTCCTTCTTTCTTTCTTCTTTCGTTCTTCTTTCTTTTTTCTTCTTTCTTTCTTCTTTCTTTCTTTTTTCTTATTTCTTTCTTTCTTCTTTCTTTCTTTTTCTTTCTTTCTTTCTTTTTACTTTCTTTCTTTCTTACTTTCTTTCTTTCTTTCTTTCTTTCTTTCTTTCTTTCTTTCTTTCTTCTTTCTCTCTTCTTTCTTTCTTTCTTCTTTCTTCTTTCTTTCTTCTTTTTTCTTTTTTCTTTCTTCTTTCTATCTTCTCTCTTTCTTCTTTCTTTCTTACTTCTTTCTTACTTCTCCTTTGTTATTTCTTTCTTTCTTCTTTCTTTCTTTCTTCTTTCTTTCTCCTTTCTTTCGTCTTTCTTTCTACTTTCTTTCTTCTTTCTTTCTTACTTCTTTCTTTCTACTTTCTTTCTTCTTCTTTATTCTTTCTTTCTTCTTACTTACTTCTTTCTTTCTTTTTTCTTTTTTCTTTCTTTCTTCTTTCTTTCTTCTTCCTTTCTTCTTTCTTTCTTTCTTTCTTCTTTCTTTCTTCTTTCTTCTTTCTTTCTTCTTTCTTTCTTCATTCTTTCTTCTTTCTTTCATCTTTCTTTCTTTCTTCTTTCTTGCTTCTTTCTTTCTTCTTCCTTTCTTCTTTCTTTCTTCCTTTCTTCTTTCTTTCTTCTTTCTTTCTTTCCTTCTTCTTTCTTTCGTCTTTCTTTCTTCTTTCTTTCTTACTTCTTTCTTACTTCTTTCTTACTTCTTCCTTCTTTGTTACTTCTTTCTTTCCTTTTTCTTTTTTCTTTCTTTCTTCTTTCTTTCTTCTTTCTTTCTTTCTTTCTTCTTTCTTTCTTCTTTCTTCTTTCTTTCTTCTTACTTTCTTCTTTCTTTCTTCTTTCTTTCTCCTTTCTTTCTTCTTTCTCTCTTCTTTCTTTCTTCTTTCTTTCTTTCTTCTTTCTTTCTTCTTTCTTTCTTCATTCTTTCTTCCTTCTTTCTCTCTTCTTTCTTTCTTTCTTTCTTTTTTCATCTTTCTTTCTTCTTTCTTTCTTCTTTCTTTCTTCTTTCTTTCTTCTTTCTTTCTTCTTTCTTTCTTAATTCTTTCTTACTTCTTTCTTATTTCTTGTTTGCTATTTCTTTATTTCTTCTTTCTTTCTTTCTTCTTTCTTTCTCCTTTCTTTCATCTTTCTTTCTTCTTTCTTTCTTGTTTCTTTCTTTCTTCATTCTTTCTTCTTTCTTTCTTCTTTCCTCCTTCTTTCTTTCTTCTTTCTTTCTTGTTTCTTTCTTCCTTCTTTCTTTCTTCTTTCTTTCTTCTTTCTTTCTTTCTTCTTTCTTTCTTCATTCTTTCTTCTTTCTTTCTTCTTTCCTCTTTCTTTCTTTCCTCTTTCTTTCTTCTTTCTTTCTTCTTTCTTTCTTACTTCTTTCTTTCTTTCTTCTTCTTTCTTTCTTACTTCTTTCTTTCTTCTTTCTTTCTTCTCTCTTTCGTCTTTCTTTCTTCTTTCTTTCTTACTTCTTTCTTACTTCTTTCTTACTTCTTTTTTACTTCTTCCTCTTTGTTATTTCTTTCTTACTTCTTTCTCACTTTTTTCTTTTTTCTTTCTTTTTTCTTTCTTTCTTCTTTCTTTCTTTCTTTCTTTCTTTCTTTCTTTCTTTCTTTCTTCTTTCTTTCTTCTTTCTTCTTTCTTTCTTCTTTCTTTCTTCTTTCTCTCTTTTTTCTTTCTTTCTTCTTTCTTTCTTCTTTCTTTCTTCTTTCTTTCTTCTTTCTTCCTTCTTTCTTTCTTTCTTTCTTCTTTCTTTCTTCTTTCTTTCTTTCTTCTTTCTTTCTTCTTTCTTTCTTCCTTCTTTCTCTCTTCTTTCTTTGTTTCTTCTTTCTTCTTTCTTTCTTCTTTCTTTCTTTTTTCTTTCGTCTTTCTTTCGTCTTTCTTTCGTCTTTCTTCTTTATTTCTTCTTTCTTCTTTCTTTCTTCTTTCTTTCTTTCTTCTTTCTTTCTTCTTACTTTCTTCGTTCTTTCTTCCTTCTTTATCTCTTCTTTCTTTCTTTCTTCTTTCTTCTTTCTTTCTTCTTTCTTTCTTCTTTCTTTCTTACTTCTTTCTTCTTTCTTTCTTCCTTCTTTCTTTCTTCTTTCTTTCTTCATTCTTTCTTCTTTCTTTCTTCTTTCCTCTTTCTTTCTTTCTTCTTTCTTTCTTCTTTCTTTCTTCTTTCTTTGTTCTTTCTTTCTTACTTCTTTCTTTCTTTCTTCTTCCTTCCTTTCTTACTTCTTTCTTTCTTCTTTCTTTCTTCTTTCTTTCGTCTTTCTTTCTTCTTTCTTTCTTACTTCTTTCTTACTTCTTTCTTACTTCTTCCTTCTTTGTTACTTCTTTCTTTCCTTTTTCTTTTTTCTTTCTTTCTTCTTTCTTTCTTCTTTCTTTCTTTCTTTCTTCTTTCTTTCTTCTTTCTCTCTCTCTTTCTTCTTTCTTTCTTTTTTTCTTACTACTTTCTTACTTGTTTCTCTCATCTTTCTTTCCTAATTCTTTCTTACTTCTTTCTTTCTTTCTTTCTTCTTTATTTCTTCTTTCTTTCTTCCTTCTTTCTTCTTTCTTTCTTCTTTCTTTCTTTCTACTTTCTTTCTTTCTTCATTCTTTCTTTCTTCTTTCTTTCTTCTTTCTTTCTATTTCTTTATTTCTTATTTCTTTCTTCTCTTTCTCTCTTCTTTCTTTCTTCTCTTTCGTTCTTCTTTCTTTCTTTCTTCTTTCTTTCTTCTTTCTTTCTTCTTTCTTTCTTCTTTCTTTCCTTCTTTCTTCTTTATTTCTACTTTCTTTCTTATTTCTTTCTTTCTTCTTTTTTACTTTCTTTCTTCTTTCTTCCTTTCTTCTTTCTTTCTTCTTTCATTCTTCTTTCTTCTTTCTTTCTTCTTTATTTCTTCTTTCTTTCTTCTTTCTTTCTTCTTTCTTACTTCATTCTTTCTTTCTTCTTTCATTCTTAATTCCTTCTTACTTCTTTCTTTCTTCTTTCTTTCTTGTATCTTTCTTGTATCTTTCTTCTTTCTTTCTTCTTTCTTTCTTACTATTTTCTTACTTTTTTTTTCTTATTTATAATTCTGTCTTTCTTCTTTCTGTCTTCTTTCTTACTTCTTTCTTTCTTTTTTCTTTCTTCTTTTTTAATTATTTCTTTTTTTTCTTTATTATTTTTTTCTTTTTTTTCTTTCTTCTTTCATTTTTCTTTCTTTCTTCTTTCATTCTTCTTTCTTTCTTTCTTCTTTCTTCTTTCTTTCTTCTTTCTTTCTTCTTTCTTCTTTCTTTCTTCTTTCTTTATTCTTTCTTCTTTCTTTCTTCTTTCTTCTTTCTTTCTTTCTTCTTTCTTTCTTACTTCTTTCTTCCTTCTTTCTTTCTTCTTTCTTCTTTCTTTCTTCTCTCTTTCTTTTTGCTTTCTTTTTTCTTTCTTTCTTCTTTCTTTCTTTCTTTCCTCTTTCTGTCTTCTTTCTTTCTTTCTTCTTTCTTTATTACTTCTTTCTTACTTATTTCTTTCTTCTTTCTTTCTGCTTTCTTTCTTCTTTCTTTCTTTCTTTTTTTCTTACTTCTTTCATTCTTTCTTCTTTCTTTCTTACTTCTTTCTTTCTTTTTAGTTTTTTTTTCTTTCTTCTGTCTTTCTTTCTTCTTTCTTTCTTTCTTATTTCTTCTTTCTTTTTTCTTTCTTCCTTCTTTCTTACTTCTTTCTTTCTTATTTATAATTCTGTCTTTCTTCTTTCTGTCTTCTTTCTTGCTTCTTTCTTTCTTCTTTCTTAATTTCTTCTTTCCTTCTTCTTTCTTTCTTTCATCTTTCTTACTTCGTTCTTCTTTCTTTCTTCTTTCTTTCTTCTTTCTTCTTCTTTCTTTCTTCTTTCTTTTTTCTTACTTCTTTCTTTCTTCTTTCTTTATTCTTTCTTTCTACATTCTTTCTGGTTTCTTCTTTCTTTCTTCTTTCTGTCTTCTTTCTCTCTTTCTTTCTTCTTTCTTTCTTCTTTCTTTCTTATTTCTTTCTTTCTCCTTTCTTTCTTCTTTCTTTCTTATTTCTTTCGTTCTTCTTTCCTTCTTTCTTTTTTCTTACTTCTTTCTTTGTTTCTTCTTTCTTTCATACTTCTTTCTTTCTTTCTTCTTTTTTTTTTCTCTTTTTTCTTACCTCTTTCTTTCTTCTTTCTTTCTTACTTCTTTCTTACTTCTTTCTTTCTTCTTTCTTCTTTCTTCTTTCTTTCTTCTTTCTTTCTTACTTCTTTCTTACTTCTTTCTTACTTCTTTCTTCTGTCCTTCTTCTTTCTTCATTCTTTCTTCTTTCTTCCTTTCTTCTTTCTTTCTTCTTTCTTTCTTTCTTCTTTCTTTCTTTCTTCTTTCTTTATTCAATCTCTCTTCTTTCTTTCTTTCTTCTTTCTTTCTTCTTTCTTTCTTTCTTTCTTTCTTCTTTCTTTCTTCTTTCTTTCTTCTTTCTTTCTTCTTTCTTCTTCCTTTCTTCTTCCTTTCATCATTCTTTCTTCTTTCTTTCTTTCTTCTTTCTTTCTTCTTTCTTTCTTCTTTCTTTCTTTCTTCTTTCTTTCTTTCTTCTTTCTTTCTTATTTCTTCTTTCTTTCTTCTTCCTTTCATCATTCTTTCTTCTTTCTTTCTTTCTTCTTTCTTTCTTCTTTCTTTCTTATTTCTTTCTTCTTTCTTTCTTCTTTCTTTCTTCATTCTTTTTTCTTTCTTTCTTCTTTATTTCTTCTTTACTTCTTCTTTCTTCTTTCTTTCTTTCTTCTTTCTTTCTTTCGTCTTTCTTTCTTTCTTTCTTCCTTCTTGCTTCTTTCTTTCTACTTTCTTTTTTTTTTCTGTCTTCTTTCTTTCTTCATTCTTCTTTCTTTCTTTCTCCTTTCTTTCTTCTTTCTTCCTTCTTTCATTCTTCTTTCTTTCTTCTTTCTTTTATCTTTCTTTCTCTTTATTTCTTCTTTATTTCTTCTTTCTTCTTTCTTTCTTCTTTTTCTTCTTTCTTTCTTCTTTCTTTCTTTCTTCTTTCTTTCTTCTTTTTCTTCTTTCTTTCTTCTTCCTTTCTTACTTCTTTCTTTCTTCTTTCTTCTTTCTTTCTTCTTTCTTTCTTCTTTCTTTCTTCTTTCTTTCTTTCTTCTTTCTTTCTTCTTTTTCTTCTTTCTTTCTTCTTCCTTTCTTACTTCTTTCTTTCTTCTTTCTTCTTTCTTTATTCTTTCTTTCTTCTTTCTTTCTTTCTTCTTTCTTTCTTCTTTCTTTCTTTCTTCTTTCTTTCTTCTTTCTTTCTTCTCTCTTTCTTCTTTCTTCTTTCTTTCTTCTTCCTTTCATCATTCTTTCTTTCTTCTTCCTTTCTTCTTTCTTTCTTCTTTCTTTCTTCTTTCTTCCTTTCTTCTTTCTTTCTTCGTTCTTTCTTTCTTCTTTCATTCTTTCTTCTTTCTTTCTTTCTTCTTTCTTCCTTTCTTCTTTCTTTCTTTTTTTTTTCTTTCTTCTTTCTTTCTTACTTCTTTCTTACTTCTTTCTTACTTCTTTCTTTCTTCTTTCTTTTTTCTTCTTTCTTTCTTCTTTCTTTATTCTTTCTTTCTTCATTCTTTCTGGTTTCTTCTTTCTTTCTTATTTCTTTCTTCTTTCTTTCTTTCTTCTTTCTTTCTTTCTTCTTTCTTACTTCGTTCTTCTTTCTGTCTTCTTTCTTACTTCTTTCTTCTTTCTTTGTTTTTCTTTCTTTCTTTTTTCTTTCATACTTCTTTCTTTCTTCTTTCTTTCTTCTTTCTTTCTTCTTTCTTTCTTCTTTCCTTACTTCTTTCTTTCATCTTTCTTTCTTGCTTCTTTCCTTTTTCTTTCTTTCTTCTTTATTTCTTCTTTCTTTATTCTTTCTTTCTTCTTTCTTTCTTCTTTCTTTATTCTTTCTTTCTTCTTTCTTTCTTCTTCTTTCTTCTTTCTTCTTTCTTTCTTTCTTCTTTCTTTCTTCTTTGTTCTTTATTTCCTCTTTCTTCTTTCTCTCTTCTTTCTTTCTTTCTTCTTTCTTTCTTCTTTCTTCTTTCTTTCTTACTTCTTTCTTACTTCTTTCTTTCTTCTTTCTTTCTTCTTTCTTTCTTGTTTCTTTCTTCTTTCTTTCTTTCTTCTTCCTTTCTTCTTTGTTTCTTCTTTCTTTCTTCTTTCTTTCTTCTTTCTTTCTTCTTTCTTTCTTCTTTCTTTCTTCTTTCTTTCTTCTTTCTTTCTTCTTTCTTTCTTCTTTCTTGCTTCTTTCTTTCTTATTTATTTCTTTCTTTTTTCTTACTTCTTTTTTCTTTCTTTCTTCTTTCTTTCTTCTTTCTTTCTTTCTTCTTTCATTCTTCTTTCTTTCTTCTTTCTTACCTCTTTCTTTCTTCTTTCTTTCTTCTTTCTTTCTTTCTTCTTTCTTTCTTTCTTCTTTCTTACTTCGTTCTTCTTTCTTTCTGCTTTCTTTCTTTCTTCTTTCTTTCTTTCTTATTTCTTTCTTCTCTTTCTTTCTTTCTTTCTTTCTTCTTTATTTCTTCTTTCTTTCTTCTTTCTGTCTTTTTTCTTTCGACTTTCTTTCTTCTTTCTTTCTTCTTTCTTTCTTACTTCTTTCTTTCATCTTTCTTACTTCTTTCTTTCATCTTTCTGTCTTCTTTCTTAATTCTTTCTTTATTTTTTCTTTCTTCTTTCATTCTTCTTTCTTTCTTTCTTTCTTTCTTTCTTCTTTCGTTCTTCTTTCTTTCTTTATTAATTCTTTCGTTCTTCTTTCTGTCTTCTTTCTTACTTCTTTCTTTCTTCTTTCTTTGTTTTTCTTTCTTTCTTTTTTCTTTCATACTTCTTTCTTTCTTCTTTCTTTCTTCTTTCTTTCTTCTTTCCTTACTTCTTTCTTTCATCTTTCTTTCTTGCTTCTTTCCTTTTTCTTTCTTTCTTCTTTATTTCTTCTTTCTTTATTCTTTCTTTCTTCTTTCTTTCTTCTTTCTTTCTTCTTTCCTTACTTCTTTCTTTCATCTTTCTTTCTTGCTTCTTTCCTTTTTCTTCTTTCTTCTTTATTTCTTCTTTCTTTATTCTTTCTTTCTTCTTTCTTTCTTCTTTCTTTATTCTTTCTTTCTTCTTTCTTTCTTTCTTCTTTCTTCTTTCTTCTTTCTTTCTTTCTTCTTTCTTTCTTCTTTGTTCTTTATTTCCTCTTTCTTCTTTCTCTCTTCTTTCTTTCTTTCTTCTTTCTTTCTTCTTTCTTCTTTCTTTCTTACTTCTTTCTTACTTCTTTCTTTCTTCTTTCTTTCTTCTTTCTTTCTTGTTTCTTTCTTCTTTCTTTCTTTCTTCTTCCTTTCTTCTTTCTTTCTTCTTTCTTTCTTCTTTCTTTCTTCTTTCTTTCTTCTTTCTTTCTTCTTTCTTTCTTCTTTCTTTCTTCTTTCTTTCTTCTTTCTTTCTTCTTTCTTTCTTTCTTTTTTCTTACTTCTTTTTTCTTTCTTTCTTCTTTCTTTCTTCTTTCTTTCTTCTTTCTTTCTTTCTTCTTTCATTCTTCTTTCTTTCTTCTTTCTTACCTCTTTCTTCTTTCTTTCATCTTTCTTTCTTTCTTCTTTATTTCTTCTTTCTTCTTTCTTTCTTCTTTCTTCTTTCTTCTTTCTTTCTTTCTTCTTTCTTTCTTCTTTGTTCTTTACTTCCTCTTTCTTCTTTCTCTCTTCTTTCTTTCTTTCTTCTTTCTTTCTTCTTTCTTCTTTCTTTCTTACTTCTTTCTTCCTTCTTCCTTTCTTCTTTCTTTCCTCTTTCTTTCTTCTTTCTTTCTTATGTCTTTCTTCTTTCTTTCTTTCTTCTTTCTTTTTTACTTCTTTCTTACTTCTTTCTTTCTTGTTTCTTTCTTCTTTCTTTCTTTCTTCTTCCTTTATCTTTGTTTCTTCTTTCTTTCTTCTTTCTTTCTTCTTTCTTCTTTCTTTATTCTTTCTTTCTTCTTTCTTTCTTTCTTCTTTCTTTCTTCTTTCTTTCTTCTTTCTTTCTTCTTTCTTCTTTCTTTCTTATTTCTTTCTTTCTTCTTTCTTTCTTCTTTCTTCTTTCTTTCTTACTTCTTTCTTCTTTCTTTCTTCTTTCTTTCTTCTTTCTTTCTTCATTCTTTCTTTCTTCTTTCTTTCTTCCTTCTTTCTTACTTCTTTCTTGTTTCTTTCTTCTTTCTTTCTTCTTTCCTTCTTTCTTCTTGCATTCTTCTTTCTTTCTTCTTTCGTTCTTCTTTCTTTCTCTTTCTTTCTTCTTTCTTTCTTTCTTCTTTCTTACTTCTTTCTTTCTTTCTTCTTTCTTTCTTTCTTCTTCCTTACTTCTTTCTTTCATCTTTCTTTCTTGCTTCTTTCTTAATTCTTTCTTTCTTCTTACTTTTTTCTTTCTTTCTTCTTTATTTCTTCTTTCTTCTATCTTTCTTCTTTCTTTCTTTCTTCTTTCTTTCTTCTTTCTTCTTTCTTTCTTACTTCTTTCTTCTTTCTTTCTTCTTTCTTTCTTCTTTCTTTCTTCTTTCTTTCTTTCTTCTTTCTTACTTCTTTTTCTTTCTTTCTTCTTTCTTTATTCTTTCTTTCTTTCTTTTTTCTTACTTCTTTCTTTGTTTCTTCTTTCTTTCATACTTCTTTCTTTCTTCTTTCCTTCTTTCTTCTTGCATTCTTCTTTCTTTCTTCTTTCGTTCTTCTTTCTTTCTTCTTTCTTTCTTTATTCTTTCTTTCTTCTTTCTCCTTTCTTTCTTACTTCTTTCTTACTTCTTTCTTGTTTCTTTCTTCCTTCTTTCTTCTTTCGTTCTTCTTTCTTTCTTTCTTTCTTCATTCTTTCTTCTTCCTTTCTTACTTTTTACTTTCTTCTTTCTTTCTTCTTTCTTCTTCTTTCCTTCTTTCTTCTTTCATTCTTCTTTCTTTTATCTTTCTTACTTCTTTCTTACTTCTTCCTTTCTGACTTCTTTCTTTCTTCTTTCTTTCTTTCTTCTTTCTCTCTTCTTTCTTTCTTTCTTCTTTCTTTCTTCTTTCTTACTTCTTTCTTACTTCTTTCTTACTTCTTTCTTTCTTCTTTCTTTCTTTCTGCTTTCTTCCTTTCTTCTGTCTTTCTACTTTCTTTCTTTATACTTTCTTTCTTTCTTCATTCTTCTTTCTGCTTTCTTCCTTTCTTCTGTCTTTCTACTTTCTTTCTTTATACTTTCTTTCTTTCTTTCTTTCTTTCTTTCTTCAATCTTTCTTCTTTCTTCTTTCTTTCTTACTTCTTTCTTTCTCCTTTCTGTCTTCTTTCTTACTTTCGTTTCTTCATTCTTACTTAATTCTTTCTTTCTTCTTTCTTTCTTCTTTCTTTCTTCTTTCTTTCTTACTTCTTCTTTCTTTCTTCTTCCTTTCTCACTTCTTTCTTTTTTCTTTCTTTCTACTTTCTTTCTTTCTTTCTTCTTTCTTATTTCTTACTTCTTTCTTACTTCTTTCTTACTTCTTTCTTTCTTGTTTGTTTCTTACTTCTGTCTTTCTTCTTTCTTTCTTTCTACTTTCTTTCTTTCTTCTTTCTTTCTTTCTTCTTTCTTTCTTTCTTTCTTCATTCTTTCTTCTTTCTTTCTTCTTTATAACTTCTTTCTTTCTCCTTTCTGTCTTCTTTCTTACTTTTCCTTTCTTCATTCTTACTTACTTCTTTCTTTCTTCTTTCTTTCTTCTTTCTTTCTTTCTTTCTTCTTTCATTCTTCTTTCTTTCTTTTTTCTTTCATACTTCTTTCTTTCTTCTTTCTTCTTCTTTCTTTCTTCTTTCCTTACTTCTTTCTTTCTTTCTTCTTTCTTTCTTACTTCTTTCTTTCATTTTTCTTTCTTGCTTCTTTCTTAATTCTTTCTTTCTTCTTTCTTTCTTCTCTCTTTCTTCTTTCTTTCTTTCTTATTCTTTCTTTCTTCTTTCTTTCTCACTTCTTTCTTACTTCTTTCTTCCTTCTTTCTTTCTTCTTTCTTTCTTTCTTCTTCCTTACTTCTTTCTTTCTTCTTACTTTTTTCTTTCTTTCTTCTTTATTTCTTCTTTCTTTCTTATTTCTTTCTTCTTTCATTCTTCTTTCTTTCTTCTTCCTTTCTTCATTCTTTCTTACTTATTTCTTTCTTCTTTCTTTCTACTTTCTTTCTTATTTATACTTCTTTCTTTCTTCTTTCTCTCTTCTTTCTTACTTCTTTCTTTCTTTCTTCTTTCTTTCTTAATTCTTTCTTTCTTTTTTCTTTCTTTCTTCTCTCTTTCTTTCTTCTTTCTTCCTTCCTTCTTTCTTTCTTTCTTCTTTGTTTGTTTCTTCTTTCTTTCCTTCTTTCTTCTTTCTTTCTTTCTTCTTTCTTTCCTTCTTCTTTCTTTCTTCTTTCTTTCTTCTTATTTTCTTTCTTCTTTCTTTCTTCTTTCTTTCTTCTTTCTTTCTTTCTTCTTTCTTACTTCTTTCTTTCTTTTTTCTTTCTCCTTTCTTTCTTCTTTCTTTCTTCTTTCTTTCTTTTTTTCTTCTTTATTTCTTCTTTCTTACTTCTTTCTTTCTTCTTTCTTTCTTTCTTGTTTCTTTCTTCTTTCTTACTTCATTCTTTCTTTCTTCTTTCTTTCTTCTTAATTTCTTCTCTCTTACTTCTTATTTTCTTTCTTCTTTCTTTCTTCTTTCTTTCTTCTTTCTTTCTTCTTTCTTTCTTCTTTCTTTCTTCTTCTTTCTTTCTTCTTTCTTCTTTCTTTCTTATTTCTTACTTCTTTCTTTCTTCTTTCTTTCTACTTTCTTTCTTCTTTCTTTCTAATTTCTTTCTTCTTTCTTTCTTCTTTCTTTCTTCTTTCTTTCTTTCCTCTTTTTTTCTTTCCTCTTTCTTTCATTCTTCTTTCTTTCTTACTTCTTTCTTACTTCTTTCTTCCTTCTTTCTTTCTTCTTTCTTTCTTTCTTCTTCCTTACTTCTTTCTTTCTTCTTACTTTTTTCTTTCTTTCTTCTTTATTTCTTCTTTCTTCTTTCTTTCTTCTTTCTTTCTTATTTCTTTCCTTCTTCTTTCTTTCTTTCTTTCTTCTTTCTTCTTTCTTTCTTCTTTCTTTCTTATTTCTTTCTTCTTTCATTCTTCTTTCTTTCTTCTTCCTTTCTTCATTCTTTCTTACTTCTTTCTTTCTTCTTTCTTTCTACTTTCTTTCTTATTTATACTTCTTTCTTTCTTCTTTTTGTCTTCTTTCTTACTTCTTTCTTTTTTCTTTCTTCTTTCTCTCTTCTTTCTTACTTATTTCTTTCTTTCTTCTTTCTTTCTTACTTCTTTCTTTCTTTTTTCTTTCTTTCTTCTCTCTTTCTTTCTTCTTTCTTTCTTTCTTCTTTCTTTCTTTCTTCTTCCTTTCTCTTCTTTCTTCTTTCTTTCTTTCTTTCTCTTTCTTTATTCTTTCTTTATTCTTTCTTCTTATTTTCTTTCTTATTTCTTTCTTCTTTCTTTCTTCTTTCTTCCTTCCTTCTTTCTTTCTTTCTTCTTTGTTTGTTTCTTCTTTCTTTCATTCTTTCTTCTTTCTTTCTTTCTTCTTTCTTATTCTTTTTTTCTTCTTTCTTTCTTCTTTCTTTCTTTCGTCTTTCTTTCTTCTTTCTTTCTTTATTCTTTCTTTCTTTCTTCTTTCTTTCTTCTTTCTTTCTTCTTTCTTCTTTCTTGCTTTCTCCTTTATTTCTTTTTTCTTTCTTCTTTCTTTATTCTTTCTTTCTTTCTTCTTTCTTTCTTCTTTCTTTCTTCCTTTCTCTCTTTCTTCTTTCTTTCTTCTTTCTTTCTTCTTTCTTTCTTCCTTTCTCTCTTTCTTCTTTCTTTCTTCTTTCTTTTTTCTTTCTTTCTTCTTTCTCTCTTTCTTTCTTCTTTCTTTCTTCTTCCTTTCTTACTTCTTTCTTTCTTCTTCCTTTCTTCTTTCTTTCTTCTTTCTTCTTTCTTTTTTTCGTCTTTCTTTCTTCTTTCTTTCTTTCTTTTTTCTTTCTTCTTTCTTTATTCTTTCTTTCTTCTTTCTTTCTTTCTTCTTTTTTTCTTCATTCTTTCTTTCTTCTTTCTTTCTTCCTTCTTTCTGCTTTCATTCTTCTTTCTTTCTTCTTTCTTTCATTCTTTCTTACTTCTTACTCCTTTCTTTCTTCTTTCTTTCTTTCTTTCTTCTTTCTTTCTTCTTCCTTTCTTACTTTTTTCTTTCTTCTTTCTTTCTTCTTTCTTTCTTCTTTCCTTCTTTCTTCTTTCATTCTTCTTTCTTCTTTCATTCTTCTTTCTTTATTCTTATTTCTTTCTTCTTTCGTTCTTCTTTCTTTCTTTCTTCTTCCTTAGTTCTTTCTTACTTCTTTCTTACTTCTTTCTTACTTCTTTCTTTCTTCTTTCTTTCTTTCTTCTTTCTTTCTTATTTCTTACTTCTTTCTTACTTCTTTCTTACTTCTTTCTTTCTTCTTTGTTTCTTACTTCTTTCTTTCTTCTTTCTTTCTTCTTCCTTTCTTGCTTCTTTCTTTCTTCACTCTTTCTTTCTTCTTTCTTTCTTTCTTTCTTCATTCTTTCTCTTTCTTTCTTCTTTCTTACTTCTTTCTTTCTTTCTTTCTTCTTTCTTTCTTCTTCCTTTCTTGCTTCTTTCTTTCTTCACTCTTTCTTTCTTCTTTCTTTCTTCTTTCTTTCTTACTTCTTTCTTTCTTCTTTCTTTCTTCTTTCTTTCTTCTTTCTTACTTCTTTCTTACTTCTTTCTTCTTTCTTTCTTACTTCTTTCTTTCTTCTTTCTTCCTTTCTTCTGTCTTTCTTCTTTCTTTCTTTCTACTTTCTTTCTTCATTCTTTCTTTCTTCTTTCTTTCTTTCTTCTTTCTTTCTTTCTTCTTTCTTTCATCTTTCTTTCTTCTTTCTTTCTTTCTTTCTTCTTCCTTTCTTCTTTCTTTCTTCTTTCTTTCTTTCTTTCTTTCTTCTTCCTTTCTTCTTTCTTTCTTCTTTCTTCTTTCTTTCTTCTGTCTTTCGTCTTGCTTTCTTACTTCTTTCTTCCTCCTTTCTTTCTTCTTTCTTTATTCTTTCTTTCTCTCTTCTTTCTTTCTTCTTTCATTCTTATGTCTTTCTTCTTTCTTTCTTTCTTCTTTCTTATTCTTTTTTTCTTCTTTCTTTCTTCTTTCTTTCGTCTTTCTTTCTTCTTTCATTCTTTCTTTTTTCTTTCTTCTTTCTTTCTTTATTCTTTCTTTCTTTCTTATTTCTTTCTTTATTCTTTCTTTCTTTCTTCTTTCTTTCTTCTTTCTTCTTTCTTTCTTTCTCCTTTATTTCTTTTTTCTTTCTTCTTTCTTTCTTCTTTCTTTCTTCTTTCTTATTTCTTTCTTACTTCTTTCTTTCTTCTTCCTTTATTATTTCTTTCTTTCTTCTTTGTTTCTTTCATCTTTCTTTCTTTCTTCTTTCTCTCTTTCTTCTTTCTTTCTTTCTTTCTTCTTTCTTTCTTTCTATTTTCTCTCTTCTTTCCTTCTTCTTTCTTTCTTCTTTCTTTCTTCTTTCTTTCTTCTTTCTTCCTTCTTTCTTTCTTCATTTTTGCTTCTTTCTTTCTTTCTACTTTCTTTCTTTCTTCTTTCTTTCTTCTTTCTTTCTTTCTTCTTTCTTTCTTCTTTCTTTCTTTCTTCTTTCTTTTTCTTCTTTCTTTCTTCTTTCTTTCTTTCTTCTTTCTTACCTCTTTCTTTCTTCTTTCTTTCTTCTTTCTTTTTTCTTTCTTCTTTCTTTCTTCTTTCTTTCTTTATTCTTTCTTTCTTTCTTCTTCTTTCTTCTTTCTTTCTTTATTCTTTCTTTCTTTCTTCTTTCTTTCTTCTTTCTTTCTTCTTTCTTTCTTCTTTCTTTCTTTCTTCTTTCTTTCTTCTTTCTTTCTTTCTTTTTTTCTTTCATCTTACTTTCTTCTTTCTTTCTTTCGTCTTTCTTTCTTTCTTCTTTCTTTCTTCTTTCTTCTTTCTTTCTTCTTTCTTCTTTATTTCTTTCTCCTTTCTTTCTTCTTTCTTACTTCTTTCTTAATTCTTTCTTTCTTCTTTATTTATTTCTTCTTTCTTTCTTCTTCCTTTCTTTCTTCTTTCATCTTCTTTCTTTCTTCTTTATTTCTTTCTCCTTTATTTCTTCTTTCTTACTTCTTTCTTTTTTCCTTCTTTCTTTCTTTTTTCTTTCTTTCTTTTTTCTTTCTTTCTTCTTTCATTCTTTCTTCTTTCTTTCTTCTTTCTTTCTTCTTTCTTTCTTTCTTCTTACTTTCCTCTTTCTTCATTCTTTTTTTCTTCTTTCTTTCTTCTTTCTTTCTTCTTTCTTTCTTCCTTCTTTCTTTCTTTATTATTTCTTCCTTTCTTTTTTCTTTTTTTCTTTCTTCTTTCTTCTTTCTTTCTTTCTCCTTTCTTTCTTCTTTCTTTCCTCTTTCTTTCTTATTTCTTTCTTCTTTCCTTCTTTCTTCTATTTTTCTTGTTTCTTTCTTTCTCCTTTCATTCTTCTTTCTTTCTTCTTTCTCTCTTCTTTCTTTCTTTCTTCTTTCTTTCTTCTTTCTTTCTTTCTTTTTTCCTTCTTCTTTCTTTCTTCTTTCTTTATTCTTTCCATCTTTCGTCTTTCTTTCTTCTTGCTTTCTTTCTTTTTTCTCTCTTATTTCCTTCTTCTTTCTTTTTTCTTTCTTTCATCTTTCTTACTTGTTTCTTACTTCTTTCTTCTATTTTTCTTCATTCTTTCTTCTTTCTTTCTTCTTTCTTTCTTTCTTCTTTTTTTCTTCTTTCTTTCTTCTTTCCTACTTCTTTCTTTCTTCTTTCTTTCTTCTTTCTTTCTTTATTCTTTCTTTCTTTCTTCTTTATTCCTTTCTTCTTTCTTTATTTCTCCCTTCTTTCTTCTTTCTTTCATTCTTTCTTTCTTCTTTCTTTCTTCTTTCTTTATTTCTTCTTCCTTCCTTCTTTCTTTCTCCTTTCTTTCTTCTTTCTTTCTTCTTATTTTCTTTCTTGTTTCTTTCCTCTTTCCTTCTTCTTTCTTCCTTCTTTCTTTCTTCTTTCTTTCTTCTTTCTTTCTTTCTTCTTTCTTAATTCTTTCTTTCTTTTTTCTTTCTCCTTTCTTTCTTCTTTCTTTCTTCTTTCTTTCTTTTTTCTTCTTACTTTCTTCTTTATTTCTTCTTTATTTCTTCTTTCTTTCTTCTTTCTTTCTTTCTTCTTTCTTTCTTCTTTCTTACTTCTTTCTTACTTTCTTCTTTCTTTCTTCTTAATTTCTTCTCTCTTACTTCTTATTTTCTTTCTTCTTTCTTTCTTCTTTCTTTCTTCTTTCTTTCTTTCTACTTTCTTTCTTTCTTCATTCTTTCTTTCTTCTTTCTTTCTTTCTTCTTTCTTTCTTTCCTCATTCTTACTTCTTTCTTTCTTTCTCCTTTCTGTCTTCTTTCTTACTTTTCCTTTCTTCATTCTTACTTACTTCTTTCTTTCTTCTTTCTTTCTTCTTTCTTTCTTTCTTTCTTCTTTCATTCTTCTTTATTTCTTTTTTCTTTCTTCTTTCGTTCTTCTTTCTTTCTTTCTTACTTCTTTCATACTTCTTTCTTTCTTCTTTCTTCTTCTTTCTTTCTTCTTTTTTTGCTTCTTTCTTTCTTTCTTCTTCCTTTCTTTCTTCTTTCTTTCTTCTTTCTTTCTTTATTTTTTCTTACTTTCTTTCTTCCTTCTTTCATTCTTTCCTCTTTCTTCCTTCTTTCTTTCTTCTTTCTTTCTTCTTTCTTTCTTCTTTCTTTCTTTCTTCTTTCCTTCTTTTTTCTTTCTTATTTCTTTATTTTTCTTTCTTCTCTCTTTCTTTCTTCTTTCTTTCTCACTTCTTTCTTACTTCTTTCTTTCTTTCTTCTTTCTTACTTACTTCTTTCTTTCTTCTTTCATTCTTTCCTCTTTCTTTCTTTCTTTTTTCTTTCTTCTTTCTTTCTTCTTACTTTCTTCTTTTTTTCTTTCTTTATTTCTTCTTTCTTCCTTCTTTCTTTTTTCTTTATTCTTTCTTCTTTATTTCTTCTTTCTTTCTTCTTAGAAGAAAGTAAGAATACAGACAGAAAGAAGAAAGAAATAAGGAAAAAAGAAAGAAGAAAGAAAGTATAAGAAAGGAAGGAAGAAGAAA